>NC_135786.1:13170000-13470000 GCF_051106095.1 Pogona vitticeps | reverse complement strand
TGGGAGTGTTACTGGCTTACAACCCTTGGCTGATGTTGGAGTGTGCTACTCCCTTGTACCGTAGTCCCAAGAGGTAACATTCATGTTCTGTAGTCTCAACATTCTCGGTGAAAAGCATCTCCCCAATGTCTTTATAGGATTTCAATCAGCAAGCATGACTTTCAAAAGCACCATGTAATGCAGGGCAGGGCAAGGGTATCCTAGAAATGGCCCCGCAACCATTTTGGACTACAATTCCCATAAACCTCAGCCTTTAGCTACTGCAGTGGGGACCTATAAGCCTAAACCAGCAATGGCGAACCTATGGGACGTGTGCCACAGCTGGCACATAGAGCCCTCTCTATGGGCACACAAGCCATAAATTGCCATTGAGAAATACTTACCCATCCTCCGATCCCGGATTTCGGCACTCCCCTCTGCTGGTTCAGTGGTCCAGGGGTGCAATGGCAACCATTACTGGTCTAGCCCAATGGGGGATTGGAGAACCAGTATTTATTTGTTAATACTGCCCATGGGGGGGGGGGAAAGCAACAAGCATTTAACCCTTGCAGTGCAGGAGTTGGTTTTTTCCCCCTAAACTCAAACCTCAGCATTCGGGTTTTAATTGCAGTATTGGCACTTTGAAATAAAAGTTGATTTTGTGTTGCAGTTTGGGCACTCGGGCTCAAAAAGGTTCACCGTCACTGGCCTAAACCATCTGCATGCAATTCAAAGCAAAAGCTGCATTTCCTTGAAAGCCACGGGGAGCGGGAGCTGAAAATCGTGTTCATTTAGAAGCAGCCCGGCACAGTGGCTCAAATGTTGGAATGTGGTGAGTTGGGGCTTTAGAGCTGGGTTCAGATGCCCACCCAGCCATCTTTCCAGCCTAGCTATTAGCCCACCTTACAAGGCTGTTGTGAGGATTTGGAACCTAAAAGGGGGAGGGGACCGTGCGCGCCTCTCAGACTTGCCGGGGAGGGCGAGGTGAAAGACGACACCGACACGGATCTGCCCCGGGGTGGCTCTCTGCTACTCTGTCGCGTCTCGACGTGAGAACCTGCCCTCCTTTCCGCGCAGCCAGGTCGACCTGAGCCTCTCTCCCCCCCCCTCTAGCCCCACAATGCTTTGCGACGCGAATAGCCAACCCCTCCAGCGCGGATATTAAGCGAAGGACGGCCGGGCGGCGAGCGATGCACCGGGTTTGTTTACTGCCGCAGCTCCGAGGAGGCGCTACAGTAGTATATAGCCGGGGCTCCGGTTTTTGCTGCGGCTGCTCCGTCGCCGAGGGAGGCTGGCGATCCGGTGCTTCGCTTGCAGCTGGGCTTAAGCCGATGTAAAATACAAAAAACAGGAAGGGTGGGGAGGGGGAATGTGCGATCCCCCTAGAATGGGACCGGCCATTCGGGAATACCCTCTCTTGCTGCGCGGGGAGAGCCAGCAGAGCGAAGCTCTCGTTTATGAAATCCACAAGGGAAAAAGAATGGTAACGTAAGCGTCTTCTTTGGCTTTCTCTCGCCCTCGGCTCGGAAATAGGGAGTGCATGCGGAGCCTGAGTTTCTTTTTAAGGAAGAGGAGCAGGCATTTCGTGCATTGTTCCGTGCAATTGTTCTGCATCCGTGTGCACCCTTGTCGTCGTCGGCCAGCGCTGTAGCACCGGCTGCCCAGATGTTGCTGTTACGCAGATAGGGGGGGGAAATACTGTATATCACCCCCAAGCCCCTGAAGGTGATAATGATGATCTTCACAATAAGAGCAATAGCGCATTGCATGCTTGGACCGTGGAGTAAGTGGGAAACAGTGTTATTTTGACAACACATTTGATATTAAATGATGATTATTTTTGGAACAGGAAGCAGGTCTATGACATGATGGGGGGGAAGAGAGAGAAATGGGAGCACTCCTTGGTCTATCGCAGCAAAGGATCCCCCATTGTTAGTGTACAGGTGCGCGGCTATTGTGTTGCCTTTCTCCCCCCCCCCCGTTCGTGTTTGTTTACAAGCAGTTGATGAACTTTTGTGCAATCTAGGCTCATAGCTTCTGTTCAGAGCACCCATACACATACACTGACCTGATTTGTTTTTGGTGGCATCCAGTACACCAGCAGCCACTTTAAATTCATTTGGCTGCTTGATTAAGAAGGAAGAAGTGCTGATTCCATCTGTTCCAAATACAGAAGCTTGTCAGGGATGTTAAGGTCCTTCAGCAAAGGCAGCTTGTGACTGGGGCAGGGGTGGAGGGGCTGACACCCTTCTCCTTCCTAGAGCCTCCCCCCCCCCCAACCTCCACTTGCCTTAGGGCTAGTTGTGGGGTTGCAGGATAGGCTGTATAGGTAGATACCTCTGTGCCACCAACAGAAGAGAGCGTCTGGCAGGTTCAGGAAGAAGACCCGGGCATCTCTTCTCCAGTACTTGCTAACTGAGATTATTATATCACTCATCCTAAGAGTAGGGACAGATCCTGACTGTAAACACAGCATAAGAAAAGCAAGCAAAAATGTGTTCTTTTAAGTTGTCAATAGCAGTGTCTGGTTTATCATCTGAAAGGATTGCTACACGTTGCAAATAAGGACATTGGAATGGTTTCAGGTTCCGGACAGAGTTCAGTCTGGTCCATTATTACAGGTTCAATAGTGGCTAGACAGACATTTCTTCAACATCTTTAAGGAGGCAGGTATGAAGGCTTTCCAGGGCAGTTTTTTAAAATCTGATCTCTAGTCACACACTACCTGTAAACATGGGCCTTCCATGATAGAGATTCTTCATAGCTACCCTAACTGCTGGCAGCTATATTTTTTCCTGTAATTGATTATTCCCTTATTAAAACCTCTGACCTAGTGGATTGTGGCGGGTGAAACTAAAGCTTGTGGCAGGTGAAACTTCCAACTTAAGGGTGCATATTGTGATGTGGATATTATTATGCTGTCAGTGTCATACATCTTAATCAGGGCTGGCCCACAATGTTTTGCTTCCGGGGACAAAGAACTCCTCCATTCCATGTAGAAAAGCTGACTTGAGCAGTTCTGAACAATGATGATGGGACAATGTCCTCTGCTGCACTTGATGTCGCCGTCTAGCATAAGACATGCAAGAGTGTGACACACAGCTAACTCTTTTCCTGCTGCCTCCTGAGGCAACTGCTTTTCTCTGTGTGATAGCAGAACTGGCTGTGACTTAACACAAATTCCATAAGCAGATGGGAACATACCGGGGGTTACTCTAGCCACTCCGCCATGCTTTCTTACCCTTCCTGAGCATATGTGAGACTATGGTTCTGGCTGGCAAGCTCAAGCACCTCAGTCTTACCACAGGAACTCGACAACACACAAGGCAGAGGTAGGGATGCTGCCACCGCACACATGTAAACAAAAACAAACAAACAAAAGATCCCAATAGAAAAACCAACTGCTAAGGTTGGAATTTAGTGTCAAATCCTCACTACGTCTTTAAGAGGAGGAAAAATTATGTGTTGTTAGAGATAGTAAAAGGCAAAAAGACAAACTACTGTATTTCAAAAAGTAACAAACAAGATAATTTCCAAGGTAAGACCAATTTGAGAAAGCACAGAAGGTTGCCTATTAAAACAATAAAGCTAGCTTCTCTAAGACTTGTTGAACAGTACAGAGGGCAGCATTGGTAATGAGCAAAAGCAGAGGGCAGTTTTCCAAAGCAAGGTGAGGTAACAGTAGAGCAAAGCATCCTGCCATCAGGGTAACTAAGCACCTCCAAAGTAAGTTCTTGAGTCCCGTTTACCCTACAAGTTCCCCTCTCAAACAACCCTTGCTAACAGTCAGGCAGGACACATTTTTCTCCAAAGCTTTGTGAGAGCAAGAGTGGCTTCTAGCCTTCACCTCACAGCTGAAATCACTTCTAACCAGCATGATACCAGACTGTTTCCCAAACATGATGATTTTGAAGATAAGAAAGCAGGTGTTTTCATCTCTTTTGCTGTGGAAAATTCCAGAAGGTATCATTTTTCTCAGGCCCACACAGAACATACGCAAGGTGGATTCCATCTCTCATGGTTCCCGATACTGGAGATATCCACATAAGACAGTTAGTTACTCATTATCTTGTTGGGCACAGATATTGGGAGGCTGCATTTTCTTTCTCACAAAGATCTCTTTAAAACTTCCCTCCCTTTCCTTTTCTTTTAAAACCGTAGTATCAAACCCTGGCTGTGAAATCCATCAGTGGGTTGTTATCACTAGGAGGTCCTTCTCACCCTGTTACACACATACACCTGCAGATTTATGTGTCACAAAAACAAGCAAAAGAATTCCGGCATCTTAAAGGCTAACAGATTATTAACGCTGTGGACTTTCATGGATTACAATCCACTTCCTCAGAAATGTTGTGTTTGAGGAAGAAGACTGTAATCCATGAAACTCAAATGAATTTGTTAGTCTTTAAGATGTCACAATTATTTTATTTTTAACTTTGCTATGCAGGCTGTAACAGACTAACAGTGCTGCCTCACTGAGAATGAACTTTATGCAGCTTATTACAGTAAATCAGGAGAAACAGTAAGGAGGAGAGTCTGTAGATTTTGAGTGAGAACCAGGATGAAGCTGTGGATAGTGTCTCAAGTGATGACTCGGGAGATCTGGGTTCAAATCACTGCTTTGCCATGGAAATGTATTGGGAGGTGGTGATGGTAAACCAGTTCCTGAATGTACTTGAAAATCCTACTTAGTCAACAGTCAGAACTGACTTGACAGCAGATCACACATGCAAACCAGAAGACTTTGCATAAATTTAGTCAGGGACTACATATGGTGGTGGCATATGAGGGTGTGAGTCAGAAGCCTGGAGGTAGGCGCTGGGGCAGGGAAGCCATCTGGTTGTCAGAAATATAGGTCTTTAACCTCAGTTTGCTTGGATTCTTGACCAAAAAGGACACTGGCACTGGTGAACCTGTTCCTTAAATATTTCACATACCTTGAAAATTCTATTAAGGTCATCATGAGTCAGTTGTGGCTTGACAAACTGGAGACAAGTCAGACTTTGTTTACTGAAGACCCGAGGTTATATACAAAAATGTTTAAAATCCACAATTATTTTAAAACACACCATTTAAAATTTTAAACTATAATATACAAATATTTTAAAATATAAATCAAACTTTAAAAGACTTCCCAATCTGAAATGCCTGCTGGCTCCCCAAAAGAAGTCATTTTCTATTGCTAGTGGAAGGAAAGGGGAATGGAGCCAACTGCACCTCCCAAAGAAAAGAGTTCTATAATCTTGGAGTAGCTGCAGAAAAAGTCCTCAGGTGCCATAGACTCGTGGAGTTGGAAGGGTTCTACAAGGCCTTTGAATCCAACTCCCTACTCAATGCAGGAATCCAAGTCAAAGGAGATCTGACAGATGGTTGTCGAAGTTTCTCTTGAATGCCTTCAGCATTGGAGCACTCAACACATCCCATTGTTGTACTGCTCTTACAGTTAAGACATTTTTCTTGATGTTCATCCTAAATTTGGCTTCCTGTAGCTTGAGCCCATTACTATGTGTCCTACATTCTGGAATAATCGAGAACAGATGTACTAGTAAAAGTAGTGGGACGAAGAGAAGACATTCCCCCTAAGAATGTCTTATGAGGACTTGTACAGTGAGATGCAACAGACAAGGGCAGAAGATGGATAGGAAGGGCCAGGAGAGTGAATAGGGCATGACATTGGATTTGGGGTTCTGCTTCCGGTGCCTTGTATGATTTCAACTTCTAAAGTTGTGTTTTCTGTATTATATAGTTTTGCCCTAAGTGGTAATCTTCAGATATCTGCAAGCTGGATCTGAAGGCCTTAGGAATGGACCTCAATAGATGGGAAACCTTGACATCTGCGCGTTCAGTCTAGAGGCAGGTGGTGCATTGTGGCCTCTCCCAATTTGAAGAGACCCTTGTCCAGCAGGCCGAGGCAAAGAGGCAGTCCCGAAAGCAGCAAAACCAGGGAGCTGGACAGGGGATAGATTGTATTTGTCTTCAGTGTGGAAGGGATTGCAAACAGTTTCTGAGTCTTCGTTAAGTTTTGGTAAAAAAATTTCTGCCCCATTGAGATGCATAGACCCCCCCCAACCAAGAAGCAGCATGGCAGCAGTTAAAATTTTTTTAAAATCAGATTTGAACTTGGGCATCCAAATCCCAGAGGCAGGCATGACCACAAGAGAACAGCAACCATTTCCTTGCAGAATTCCACACACACAAAGCATAACCCCCCCAACCAAGAAGTAGCATGCAGGAAAAAAAAATTAAAATCAGGTTTGAACTTGGGCATCCAAATCCCAGAGGCAGGCATGGTCACAAGAGAACAGCAACCATTTCCTTGCAGAATTCCACACACACAAAGCATAACACCCCCCCAACCAAGAAGCAGCATGCAGGAAAAAAAATTAAAATCAAGTTTGAACTTGGGCATTCAAATCCCACACAAATCCACAGAAACCCCCAGCCAAAAACCCCCTGCAATTTCCCCAATGAAAAAAACCCCATAACCAAAGGCAGACAGACCCAAATTCCCCCTTGCAAAAATCATCAGAGTTTTGCAATACAGTACAGTACAGATACACTGTAAAACCCACCACCGACCCAGGAGAAGAAATGCAAGCTTACCTTTGAAAGTTCCCCAGCACAGAAAGCACCCACAAGACAGAGCAAAGAGGCAAAGCCAACCTTTGAACTGCATGTGGGAAGGTAAACCCAGGATGCATGGGGAAGGTTTTTTATCCCTTCCCTGCACAGGCGCAATGCATCCTGGGTACAGGCAGTTAGAAGAACAAATTAGCATTGCCAAACAGCCACCTTTCCCGCTCTTTTTTGAAAACATCGTTAAGTGAAACAGGGGACCCAAAATGCAATCGTTCTGTGAAGCATGGTCCCAAAATCGTTGTGCGAAAATTCCCCATAGGAAACATTGTTGTGTGAGGCGGCAAATTTTTCAGAAAAAGCCATCGTTGTGTGAATTTATCATTGTGTGAGGCACTCGTTGTGCGAGGCACCACTGTATATATTAGGAACTAGATGTTTAAGTCTCTGCAGTTGTTCCATGGGTCCTCCGCACACTTTATGAGTGATACAGAAATAGATTACAACTCATGGAAATTTTAAATGTCTTTTTAATCTCTTAAGAGCACATTTCTGAGAATGAGAACTGTGGAAGAATTACAGAAATCCCAAGCTTAGCTAACAATGTTTGCAAGCTGTGAGTTTGTAAGCTCATCCAATTGAGATAAAGAACTCATTGTGTGAATGCCTTTGTTAAACAAATGTATATTTGAAAATATTTCTTTCTTTCTTTTTAATTCGTACTAGTTCCAGTGGCGAAAGGAACCATCCAGGAGCCAAAGAACTAAAAAATCTTCCCTGTGCCAAGGAACTAAAAAACCATCCGGGTGCCAAGGAACTAAAGAAGTCCCCACCCCGTGTAAAACCACCTCCCAGCAAAATAGGGAAAAATGTTTGCATTCCTGTCGAAAAGGTGAAGTTGTTTACATTGTTGCTGAATGCAAACTATTTGCATGCATGTTTTTCTGCTCATTTACTTAATTATAATTGCACATTAATTCCTGTCTCGTAGAGTTCCTGTCAGGCCACAGAAAACAGACCAACAAATATGCACTACAAAGGAAAAAAACAACTTTATGAAGGACAGCAGCCAAACAGGTAACATTCTCATGCGTATTGTTGAAGTTGTCAAAGAGCATGATGCGTATAAATTTGTTGCTGGCAAGAATGGAGAAAGATATAAAGAGCAAAGTGTCTTAAATCAGGCGTCCCCACCCCCCTGTCCGCAGCCCGGTGCCGGTCCGTGGGCTTCCCAGGACTGGGCTGTGTAGACAGATCTCGCACGCACAGACGCACAGTGGGCATGTCACACTCACAGGGCAGACATGTCGCACTTGCGGGGGTGTCGCACTCACATGCATGCGCACGAGCTTGACATGGCCATCCACAAATGTGACACGCCCACCTGCGAGCGTGAGGGTGCCCCTGCGCACGGAGCCCGCCCCCCCAACCAGTCCGTGGTTCCAAAAAGGTTGGGGACTGCTGTCTTAAAGCACTATCTGGGCAGTTTACTATTTAATTATGCATTCTACACATTACACATACACACACACACACACACACACACACACGACCTGGGTATTCAATTTAACAACCTTGGAAGGATGGAAGCTGAGTGAACCTTAAGTTGGTTACCCAGGTTGTTAGCAAAAAAACCTGAACCCAGGTTGTTAGCAAAGTTTTAGTTGCAGCATTGCACTTTAACCACTGTACTACAAGTCTCTTTATACATTAGAAGAAACAGAAAGATTAGCATGATCAGGTTATGAGAAATTTCTAGGTGAGGGCCATGGAAGGGTTATTTTAAATATTACCAGAATTCATGTTTCTTGGGCAGTTTGCTTAGGTTATGACCCCCCTGGCTGCCATTCAGCTTCATTCATGCTCATATGATGCAAATGACATCCATCTGTTTCCATCTGGAAGTCAAATTGGATGATATAATCCAGTTTGCATAATCCACCTCTGCATTTTTTTAGTTATTTATTTTTTGCAGAAGTGCTCCCTCAAGTGGTAAAAGATGCCTCTTTGTCATGGCTATGTGTTCTACTTGCCACTGTGCTTTGCTTAATGTTTGATCCGTGGAAACTAAATGCAACTCCACAGGCCAGTCTAATTACTAAGGCATGCATCTCTGAGAAAGTTCCACTGTAAGAGGGAACAAAAACTGACTAACAGCAGTGAGATTATATTGGATATAAACTTCCATGCAGATTCAGTTTAACTATGTGACACCGCCCTCAATCCAAAAGTGCACTCTTGCTTGCTGTCCTTAATACAGTAATAGGAATAATTTATTGACACTTCTAGTATGTGAGTTTTAAAATTGCAGCATTTTCTGGTGGTATCTGCCAGGGGAGACAAAATAATTATATTAGGTAATCTACAGAAATCCAAAGAACCTCCATAAAATTTCAGCCCATATCCAACAACTGTGGGATCCTATTTGAGAAGAAAGATTATGCAAATACATTACAGTGGTGCCTGGCTTAACGGGCGCTCCGTTTAGCGACAAAACCGCATACCAACAAAGTTTTTGCGATCGCTTTGCGATGTTCCCTATGGCAAAATAGGGTACCGATCATCACAAAGCGATGATTTTTTAACAGCTGATCAGCGGTTCCAAAATGGCCACCGGGTAAAAACAAATGGCCGCCCACTGTGTTTAGGGACGGATTCCTCAATTAAGAGGCAGCGAAAATGTCTGCCGTATGGAGGATCTTCGCTTTAAGGTGAGTTTTAAGCCCATAGGAATGCATTAAACAGGTTTTAATGCATTTCTATGGGCTTTTTAAGATCGCTTAGCAATGTTTTCGGTTAGCAGCGATTTTTGCTGCACGGATTAACATCGCTAAGCGAGGCACCACTGTATATCGCAGTATAGAGTTAGAGAGGATACATCATCTCTTGACTCACTCATGATCATATGAAAAAGGCCTATGGATCTTAGTAGACCACAGATGTGATGGTGCAGTAAAGACAGCAGATGCTCATACAAGGCTGCATCAACAGAGGTATAGTGTCTACATCAAGGGAAGTAATAGCATTACTCTAATCTGCTTAGGTTGGGCCATGCCTGCAATATGTGTCCAGTTCTGGGCCTCACAGTTTAAGAAGGGTAATAAATTGGAATTTGTCTGTGTAAATAAAAGGTCTAGAATCCCAACAGTTGAAGGGACTGGTATGTTTAGCCTGGAAAAGAGAAGACTAAGAGGTGATATGGTTGCCATCTTCAAATAGTTAAAGGACTGCCGTGTGGAACAAGGAGCAAATTTATTTTGTTCAGCCCCAGAGGATAGAAGCCAAATGAGATAAGAATAGAGATATTATTAGGAACAGCTTCATGGTAGTGGTGGACTCTCCTACATCAATGATTTTTAAATAAAGGTTGGATGTCTAGCTGTCAGGGATATTTTAGTTTACTGTGGATTTCTTGCTTTGGCAGAAGATTGGATTCAGTGATCCTTTTGGACCCCCTTCCAGCTCTTCAGTTCTGTGAGCCTATGAAATATGGAGGAATGGCAAAAAAAGGTCATTTATTTATTTAAAATATTTTTACCCTGCCTTTCTCCTTAAAAAGGACTCAAGGCAGCTTACAACATTAAACTACAATATTTAAAGCTTATGGCTAGAGAATGTAGGTTGCTAAACCAATATAGCCCCCTTTATGTGTGTTATTACAGCTTTGAACTTCGGATGTGATGCTGTTTGAGCAGTGCAGTCCAATGAAAGCAGCACTGGAGCTGCGCCCTTACTTGAAACGGCCATCATGGCTCTTTTGCATTTTGTTTCATCATATAATGAAAAGTTGCCAGATGCCTGCTAAAAATTCGTCTCTGTGTGGGCTAATTAGACAAGGTTCTAAAAAGAGCAAGCATTTTGGAACTCATCTTCAGAGAGGGAAGATGGGAAAGGGAGCGCTCACAATTGGGAACATACAACCCAGATGAAAAGAACTGAATGGCACTGATTTAAGCATGGCATTTTTCCAAGACCCAGAAGTGTACATCTGCTTTCCTTCTCTTCTTATTTTCACTTCAGTATAAACACAGCCCTTTACTTGTGTTACTGTACTGAAATCCATTCACCACATTATTTATAGAATGACTTAAACCATTAGCTGTATTGTTAATATACTTTAGTCTGTTCAAACTCAGCTGGCTGCAAAGTTGTTGAGCTTAATATTCAAGAGCCATGAAACAGTTTTCTTGAATTGCTTTAAAACAGGAGCAAAGTGCATCTTGATGCTCCTGAATGTGGCATCATCAAGATGGCTTTTTTTTGGGGGGGGGCAGGGAGAACTCATATTCCTCATATTCACCCTGCAAAAAAAAATCCTTGCTATATTAAATCAATACATCAATTTTTAAAAGGTACATTATGGTTCTAGGAGTTGCAATCAACCTTTTTCAGTAAGTTGCCTTCTGCACCAAAAATGCCTGTTTTTCAAAACTGGAAATTGGTTTTCTTTCAAGTGCTTCCAATCCAGTTTTTTCTTGGGGGGGGGGGAAAGGTTTATTTTGTATTTTTGGTCATCTGTGGGGCCCCCTGCCTGGAAGATCAGAGGAGGACAAAACTGTGATCAAGGTCTGCCAGAGTTGCCCAAATCTGTTCTGCCTTGATACTCAGTGACATTGCATGGCTGCGGTTCCAAGTATTCATATCGATTTAAAAGATTTTGAAGAGGCTCATTAAGCTGTGTAAACATGCTTGAGACCTCATGGTTAGATTATGGTGCTTTACTTTAGAAATTGTCAGCAGAATTACCTGAGCTTTATAATAGCCCACAGCATAACTACCATTCTCCTTATCTACCCAGATAATTACAATCATTTCAGAATAATCCAAAACATGACTGTGAAAACAATACACAGTCAATGAGATTTATTCATGTCACAGTTACTGCTGTCACTGGGCAAATCCATTGAAGTGTCATATCTCAGTAGAGATTGTTGAACATGCTTAATTTGGAAGTTGCCTAAAAAGGGGGGGTGTTAAGGAAGAAATTGTAAACCCGCTTACCTCAGAATAACTCCCCCACTCCCAAATTGAGTGGAACGTTGACTTGAATATAAGGTTGTGGTGTTACTGAATTTTCAGTAAAGATGGCCTATCAAATATAGCAATCGATCAGACTACACAATGCTCATGTAATGATACTTTATCCAGGTCGATCACTAATATCCGCATGTGATAAAAGCTTTTATGAGACAGTGCCCTGAGCTCCATTAGAGGGCAAAGATGCTGAAGTGGACAAAATATAGCAGAAAATATGTTTAGTTGAATTTTGTGCTGCTTGTTGTGTAGAAATTTTAGAAATATCATTTCCTGTCATGTTCTCATGCTACTGGAGCATAGAGATGTTTCAGAGTGATACCTCTGAGCTATTATTCTTTGCAGTCAAAGCTAAAAACATAGTGATAGTTTTGTAGACATCATTGTGGTCTCCTCTAATGAAGACCACGTGATGTGAAGTGTTACGAAGGCATTGTATAAAATCTTTTAGGATTTAGCTTTCTGCTTCCTAAATATTAGGAAGAATTCCCTGACAATAAAAGCTGTTTCAAAGAGAAGGACCACTACAGACGGTGATAGCTTTCTCCTTCATTGAAGGTTTTTAAATAAATGTTGGTCAGAGATGTTTTAGCTCTGGATTTCCTGCATCAGCAGGATCTGTGACCTTTGGGGTTCCTTGCAGCTCCACAATTCTGTGATTCAATGTGTTGTGATCCATTTGTGATGACCTGTGGTTGAAATAAAGGAATAATAAATAATATTTCTTTTTCCATCTAGAACAACCAACGTTTGCACATCCTCGCTCAGAGCAGCACCAAGGTTAAAAAAGGAGCTTGTGCCGAGAAAGCCTTATGAGACTGAAGATAGCAAAAATCTGCCTGTCTTTAAGTATCCATCATGGAGCAATTCCAGCAAAGGGGAAGATGTGCTAATTCAGAGCTTTTATTGCAAACAAAAGGAGCGTTTAGGGAGAGACTCTGAAGACCACCCAGCGGAATCAGGGCCTTGTAGCCCTGTATGTGAAGGCGCGTCTGCTGACGCTATGTTTCTGGACTTTGCCTCTTTGCGAATCATGAAAGAAGATTCTGATGAAGACAGTGCCAGCGACCTTTCTGATTCGGAGAGAATTCCCATTCCCCCTTCGCCTTGCACTCCGCCAGAGCTGAACCTCAGAGCGGAAGAGATTGACCCCCTTTATTTTGAACACCTCTTTGATGCTAAATTTAAGCAACCTGATTATTATTACCCTGACTTCCTCCCACCCCCGTACAACACTTGGGACTTAAAAGGGCTCGCAGTGTTTGTCAACACAGAGTGCAAATCGGAACCGGAAGCTCAGCCGGTCGGATTTCTTGAGAAGTACATCGACCGGCTTTTGGAACTGGAGTGGCTGCAGTTACAAACCATAGAAGCCGAGAAAGGGAAGGCAGCCAGAGGTAGGCCTCAGACAGCTCCCGTTGGCCTTCGGACCTTAAAAAGTCCCGGCAAAAGCAAATTGTTGCACAGTCCTTTACTGAACAAACCGCCGACTCCCCACGAAAGCTTTCCAAGACTCCTCACTGGCCATTCAGGCTCCCGACAAGAGTTGCAGAGGGAAAGAGGTAGCCAGATTGTTCCTTGTGAGGGAAAGCTAAAAGCAGCTCGGGCAAAGAGTGGCCCATCACCTCATCAGAGGCGTTTGGGTGAAGGAAGGAATGAGGCAAAACAGCGGCCTCCCATCAAGCAGCAGCCTGTCAGCCGCTATTCCTCTGACACCAGCTCTATGATCCAGGGAGCAGGCAACATCAGACCGCTCAAGCAGCCTTCTGCTTTCCACAGTCCAGCTGTTCCTCTCAAGGGACTTCCAGCCCACACAGGCACAAATCCCAAGAAGAATGGCAATGCAAACAGTTACCTTCCATCCAAAAAAGCTTCAGGGGACAAGAAACTAAAAGCAAGTGGTGCAAAGCCGGCGTCTTGTAAATTTAAGTAACTTTCCAGCAGGGATTGTTAGGTTCATTGCACTAGTGAGTGGAAGGTCCTTTCGAGTGTGGTACAGAAAGAGAGGAGGATGCGGGTAGATGCAGAGCTTAGAGAAGTTACTTCAGTTGCTTCTGAAAGTTGTTGCCTGAAAATAATAATAATAATAACATTCCCAAACACTGGCTCCTTATGCAGATGCATACTCCGCACTGGCCTTCCCCCTTTCCGTGTTGTGATTGGCAGCAAAATCCTGATTCACCCTTCCCAGAAAACATAATATGGAAAGCTACGGAGCTCATCCTGTCATTGACTGCCAATCCAAGGCCCTGCCCAAGAAAAACTTTGCTTTTCCAGGATTCCCTGCAGTAGAACATCAAGACATGTTTAGAGCCCACGTGATTCTGAGCTGTCTGTCTGTCTGTTTTTGTTTATTTATTTATTCAGAAAACATCTGCAGTGACTAGGTAAATAATAATAATCCTTTTTCTGCCAGGGTAAATGTTTGCAGTTTTTATAGCTTAGAAATGTGATCCTATGTGTTGAAGCAGATGTCGCTGTGTCAGGAGACCGTGTTGGTTTACAGACTTACCTAATTTTCTCATCATTCATTCTTTTATTTCAGCACATACTAGCACTTTCATATTCAATACTTGGGAGTTCCGCACCTTGTAGTGGTATTTCCCAATTACAGAATAGGCTTGCAATGTATATTTATTTATTTATTAGCATTTCTGGGCCACTTGTCAGCCATAGACAAAGGCCCCCCTAAAGCTATTTCTGATACCTGTGTATTCACAAATATTTGAAGAGGAGTTATTTTCTTAATTGGATAGACTCCCAAGTGGAATGTTTCAGAACTCTTAATGTGGAGGAGATCAATGGAGGAGAAGGGCTTTTTTTTAAAAAAAATTATGTCAGTTTGATGGTGGAAACTATGTGGCATAGGGAACTGTAGATGCCTTTGAAGATTTATGCCACCTAGCTAATCAGACAGAGGGATGTAAAGGAGAGCATGGTGAATAGACGAAGAGGATTCAGGAAAAAAGTGATAGCATTCAAAATAAATGCAGCAGTCACATAAAGACTGTGACCTGCAGGAGGCCTCGCTAAGTAGCCACCATTCATAGTGGATAACAGATGCCAGGTGAGGGCTAACCTGTAACTCTACAACATGCCTAAGATCAAGCCAAATTGCCCAAGGTTTCTGAGATTTAATTCCCCAGGATGCAATGGCAGAAGGCAGAAGAGCAATGGCAGAAGGCAGTCTTCTCATGACAGCAGCATGTGAAGAGATATGCACTATAGTTGTGTTGTGAAACCACTGGTTTGCTACTAGTTGCTTCAAAGTGTGTGTGTAAGAGTGACATAATCAGTTCAAAATTCATGGCCAGGTTGTTTGTGTGCCTTGAGTGATCACGCCACCTGTTTCATAATTTTTTTATATTATACCAGCAAAAAATATTTTCTGTACGGTGAAGTGTCTTCCACTGTTCTTCCATTAAGGAACTGTTTGTTTTCTCACCCAGAAGGACGTTTAAGAGCATACAGATTCTTTATTTAGTTTGTGTATGATGGATTTCTTGCTGTACGGAATGAGCAAGTAAAGAGAATTAGGTCAACCCTTTTGCCCCATTTAGCTGCTAATTTACCATTTCTGCTGTGCAATTTGCAAACATTTTGTTTTTCCATCCAGAGCCTTAGCAGGCGTAAGAATGACCCAGCAAGCTTTATCTATGCAAAGTCAAAGACGTCTGCACATTTTCCCATCGCCTTAGGAGGACTGAAAGCTTTTTCCTTTGCATGGACTCTTCACCATTGTAGGGTTATGAGAGGATTTCCAGATATTGATGCCCTCTGTGAAGGTAAGCGTAAATCTAGAAGTGCCGTCTGATGTAGATTTTGCACAACAATTGAACAAGAACAGACACAGTTAAAAGCCTGCTTTGTTACCAAACTAGTCACCCACAAAAGAGAGCCAATGTTGTCTATTGGTCAGTGTGTTGGATTAGGATTCGGGAGACACTGGTCCCACTCAGCCATGGAAACTCACAAGTGTTGGTGGCAGTGTTAAACCACTCCTTAAATTTCTTATACACAGTAATAATCGTGTGCTGTCAAGTCAATTCTGACTTACAGTGACCCTTTCCAGGATTTTTAAGTGGTTTACCATTCCCTACTTCTAGAGCAATGGTCCCCAACCTTGGGCCCCCAGATGTTCTTGGACTGCAATTCCCAGAAGCCTTCACTACCACCTCTGCTGGCCAGGATTTCTGGGAGTTGAAGTCCAAGAACATTTGGAGGCCCAAGGTTGGGGACCACTGATGTAGAGGAAACTGGGGCTGTGTAGCTTGTACAAGACAACTCAGGCTGGCTTTCTCCTCAGGAGCTAGGGTGTGGAGTTAAATTCCCAACCTCTGGATCTGTAGGCAGATGCCTAAATCACTGAGCTATCCAGCTAGCTTCTTAACATGATCCAAAAATCCTATTAAGGAATCCAAATCCTATATACAACAGCAAGACACTGGAATGCTATACCCTCTAAAGAAAAGTGTGCTTATATACTACCCCATGCACTCTTTTACAATTGTGCAGGAGAATTTCACCACCACGAGAGAAGTCCAGCTCTCATCATTTGTGATTTTGTCTCTCTTACACGTGGAAAGCAACAGGTCCATAGTTGGAGAGTTCAGCTATTCATAGTGGTGTTCTGTATGAATGGGGACCTTAGAAAAGACAGATTTCTCCTATTTAGACTTGTCACCATTCATCGTAGGGGGGTGACAGAAATTATGATGGAGGAGGTGAGGTTATAAACACCCATCTACCCACAGTCTACCCTTGTAGACTAAGCCTGAATAGGTCTAATGATAGGAGACATCTAGTGTCTTGATGCACCAAGCAGGCCTAGTGAGGTAATGATTTGTGGACAGAAGTTTGGAGTAGCCTTATTTTATGGCCTAAAGGACCTCTGGTCAGAACTTCAGGGTTGAAGAAGACTTGACAACGGAGATGGATAAGATGCGGTTTTCCTGATGTTGTTGGAGGGCAGGTCTCAGTCTTCGACACGACTGGTCCTGTGGACAAGGGCTGTTCCAAAATTGAACAATTAGAGAGCCCCTAAGTAGATGTTGTGTACAAAAAAAAAATGGCTCCTGACATGCTATGAAACTATTTTAAAATGCCTGGCTCTTTTCAGCTTGCTAATATTTTAATGGCCTTCTGGGGATTAATCAAAACAGCCTGGAGACTTTTCTGTTGAGTCTTCAACACAACTGGTAGCAAAATGCAACAATAAGGCCTGAAATATTAACAGGCTTAAAAATAGGCATTTTAATAAGGAACATTGCTGCTTTATATCATCTCATTCCAATGTGAGTTATAGCCCAACAGCATCTGTACATTTGCCTGTTCCTGTTTTTTAGTGAGTGTATGGCCGCAGCTGAAAATGCTAGCTACATGTGTGGTTCCCTCCTCCATAAAATGGAAGTGGAATTTTATCTGAACCTGTGGCAGCAGGATGCTCTGCATATCCTTGCTATCTGCCACTGATAGCGCATGATGTGGAGCTGAAGTGAGGAAATGCAGAATACTCTGACACTGCATCATGGACAAATTCAATCAGTTATGCAAGGGGAACAAGACACACAGTTGCCATTTTTTTGTGGGGGTTCTGCAATTTCCCCAGTCATTAGCTTGGTAAGTCCATTCATGCACTCGTATTTCCAGCTCACTCTATGCTTGGCATACTTCAGAAGCATCCAAAACAAAATCCGCTTGAAACAAACAAGGAAAAATATTTAAAGTGCACTAACTTATGCATCTTTCCAGAGGCTTTAGAGAGGCCAGAAATCTACAGTGTGTTCAACAGATGGACAGTTCTTGTATTTTAATGGAGAAAGAGCACTGTTCGTGGAAGACAGGAAATGCAATTCAGAAAAGTACTGATTCAGAGCAATGGATTAGCTGTGTCCATGCACTTTTGAACTGGGTATAGCATGTTCTAATGATGAACCTCAGAGGCCCTGTTGTACATACAGAACTTCCCAGTATTCATGGCTGTTCATTTAAGGGCCAGGTCTTTAAAGATACAGTGGGGTCTTGACTTGAGAACTTAATCCATATTGGAAGGCGGTTCTCAAGTCAAAAAGTTCTCAGGTCAAATCTGCAGTTCCCATAGGAATGCATTGAGAACCATTTGATCTGTAACTGCTCTTTCCCGTCCATAGAAACTAATGGGAAGCTGCTATTCTGCCTTTGACCACTAGAGGGGGATATTTTGTTTCTTTTTTTCTTAGGTCAAGAAAGGTTCAGGGAAGGCAGGGAAAATACAGTCCAGGCAGGACAGTACCAGGCAGTCTGAAGACTGTCTCCCAATCCACTCTCTAAATGCTGGGAGGAGTGAGGAAGCAGACAGGCACCCTTTTCACTGGCCAACAGTTAAGTGAAAGTTCAAATTTTGCACTTTCCCTGCCTCCCATGTGGGTTTTTTTCAGTTCGTAACTCAAATCTAAGTATGTAAGTCAAGTCAATATTTTCCTATGAGAGTGGTTTGTAAGTCAAAATGTTCTTAACTCGGGCCGTTCTTAAGTCAAGACTCCACTGTATATTGTGGTGTTTGCGAAACCAAACTCTCTTCCACAGTTAACAGGAAGCTATAAACTCTCTGTATACATCGGTACATGCATGGCACTCTGGATGATAATTATGGAAGGTCTTTTAAAGCATTGATTTAACCTCCTTCATACAACAGTTTTACTCAAATCCATTGTGCCAGTACCATATTATGAAATTTGTTCAGTTTTTGGCAAGGTAAAGCAGCACAATGAACTATGTACATACTTAAATTGATCTTTTTTAATTGGTTCAGTTTGTACTGTGATATTAATAGGAATTTTCTTTCTTCCCCATTGCATGAATGCAACTCCATGGAATTGGAAAGCATGGCATTTCATAAAAATATGTTCCTAAAATATCAACAGAGCAGATCACGTTATTGTCTTTGCTTATGTTGATGTAATATTCTCAGGAATGGCCGAAAAGTTGTGTTTTTTTGCTTTGTTTTGTTTGCTAACTTTGTGAATGTTCTGTTCCAAGTAACCTTTAGATTTCACAGTTTATTTGGAAGACCAAAGAACCTCATACATCATTGTTTTGACAGCCAGACTTCTTTGCAGTATGAGTCACGTTGTTATGAATATCAAAATATTCTGTATGCTGAGCCATCATGCCCTAGGCAGATATAAATTTCAGCATTGTCTTTGAAAATAAATATATATATATATATAATACAACTGTATTTTGAACAAAGGAGTTAGACTCATGCCAGTTTAAAATAGGCTTTAAAATGTTCTTCATTAACCCTGTGAAGCCTGCAAGCAACAGCTGTGCTTGCTAAGTTACCACAGCAGAGTCTGCTCCACCTATTTTTCTGCCTGAGTCAAAAGCCAACATGGGTCTCCCTCCCATAGACAGAAGGTAGGTGGGCTGACAGTTGAATCATCTTTCAGCATGGGAGTAGGATAGCTTTCTCAGCTTTCCAGGAGGCTAATTGAGAGGAATTATGACAGGTTGTGTGACAGACAACACCACCCTTCACCAGAAGGGAATAACGAGGCTGTGACAGCTGCCCTCAGCTGGACTGTAGCATTTCACATATATCACTTGGGTCATTTCATCAAGCCCTATGGCCTGTGAGGTAGTCTGCCATTTCTCTCTTACCCACATGTAATACAATGGTGCCTCACAAGACGAATGCCTCGTGGGACAAAAAACCCGCAAAATGATTGGTTTTTGCAATCACTATGGTGCCTTGCAAGACGGTTTCTTCTATGACCACGCTTCGCAAGACGTTGGTTGTTGTTGTTGTTTTGAGACCGATGCCTCGCAAGACGAATAAATTTCATTTGTCTTGCGAGGTTCCCATAAGGAACCTCACAAGATTTTTTCACAAGACAGCGTTTGTTGCGGAACGAATTACATTAGTCTTGCGAGGCACCACTGTACACACATCTTACATATACAGGTTGGGCAGAGAGGACAAAGCTTGTTTAAGGCTGCTTAGTGAATTCACAGCCTTACTAGGCTTCAGATTTTTTGCTCATCGCTAATGCCTGAAACCATATATACTAATAAGGAGCCAAGAGGGGATGTTAAATGAAAATTGATGCCTTTTACTCAAACTTGTGGTTTTTAAGGATCTTCTGTCAAACTGTATCAGATTACAGATGCTGAAAAGTGGCTAAATGCATAAAACACTGGAGGCATTTTAAATACTTACAGGGAAGATGACAACAGCAGCACCTTAATTGGTCACGACTGAGGTGAGATGAGGATTCACCACTTCATGACTAATTTTCATCTGCATTATACTAAATTCTCACTCAAAGGCTGAATAATACAATTTCAACTTTAAAGCAAAAGGTGCAATTTTTTGGGGGGGGGCGGACTTTCAGTTGTATGAGATTTAGCCATATAACTGAGTTGAATAACACTAGGTGGGGAAACAATTCAAAGTCAGGGGGGATTCCTTTATTAGACCTCCAGAAATGACCAAAAAAATTATACAAAAGCAGTTTTGACTCACACTGGGGAGTTATAAATACTTAATTGCTTTCCAAAACCTGGCATGTAAGTGGGAGTTCAATTCCCCACTGTGCCTCCTTGATACGGGCGAGACTCTATGATCCATAAGGTCCCTTCCAGCTCTGCAGCTTTAAGATAATGATTTCTTCATTGTCAGCATTAAAGTTATGTAGTTCTTCTGTAGTCACGATTTTTGTTGTCTTAACATTCAACTGCAGTCCTGCTTTTGCACTTTCTTCTTTTGTCAACAGAAATTATTTCAGTTCAGTGATGCTTTCTGCAAGTAAGATGGTGCCATCTGCTTATCTTAAATGACTGATGTTTCTTCTACTAATTTTATTGGATGAATACACAAAAGCAGACAAAAAGCTTGCCTTTTACATTAACTGTAAGGCATGGTAAATAATTACCTGCATTCCACTGGCAAGGGCACGCCATTTAGTTCATTAAAATAAAGACACTCTTCAGACTTACTTTAGAGTCTCTCACAAATTAAAATTTAACAACAAGCCATCAAGTTCTGGTGGTAATTACTTGAGCTTCATTACTATCATTTACAGCTTGTCACTAAAACTGACTTCCTGTCTAGAGCCTAGAGGGGATTGTGAGGAAAATTAGGACCTAATAACCTAATAGGAGTCCTTTGTAAATTGGTGGGAAACCTATTAAAATTAAAGTGTGACATTTATAGAAGAACAAGAGGTTTTGAAGAAAAATCAACATGGCTTCTAGAAATGTGAGTCCTGCCACATCAGTCTTCTAGAAATATGTCCAGATGAGGGCAGTCAAGATGTACATGAGCTTCTAAAAAAATCTGACAAAAAGATCCTCTGCTACCGAGTTATAGACTGAAAAACAGAGTTTTCTTAATGAGTGAACAGAATGCTGAGTGCGGGAGAAACCTGTATTTTTTTAATTGTGAGGTGAAATCGGCGAGCCTTTGTTGTGTTGGAAGCGGCGAGAAACTCAGCATGTGTGAAAGATTAAGGTTGGCATCTATGAAGGGTGCCATGTGCCTTTCCTGCAGTACTCTAGTCCGGCCATTCTCAGGGGGGGGGCAAACGGCCACTTGGGGGACCCTGGCTCATTTGAAGGGGGCCACAGACTGGAAAAAATTCTACCCACACCACCTTATAAGGTTTGTTATGTGACATATAATCCTGAGTCATCCTATATTTCTTTCATATTGCATTTAGGGCTGTGGCAAAAAAAAAAAGGTTGAGCATGGCTGCTCTAGACAGCACCATGCTCCATCGTTATGTAACATCATGCCACTTCTAACATGGCAGCCCAATGACTTCAATGACCTCCAAATGCTTTATTGCCAACATCTCTACTCAGATCTTGCAAACTCAAGGCTTCCATTAACCCCTTGGGGCTTCAGCTCTTGTCCCTCTGTCTTCATATATTTCCTAGCTTGTTTTTTCCCTAGTGAGTTCTGCCTTCTGAGGAGACCTCATAAATATAGTAGCCTCTAAGTCAGTGATCCTCAACCTTGGGCCTCCAGATGTTCTTGGACTACAGCTCCCAGAAGCCTTCACCACCCCCACTGCTAGCCAGGATTTCTGGGAGCTGAAGTCCGAGAACATCTGGAGGCCCAAGGTTGGGGACCACTGCTCTAAGTACATTAGCTTCTAATGGGAGTGTAGGGTTGCTCTGATCTAGAACCCACATCTTTGTCTTTTCAGTAGCCCATGGGTATCTGTAAAGCACCACATTTTGAATGGGGCAATTTTTTTTTGCTGTCTGGTTTCTTTATTGTCCAGCTTTCACCTCAGCACATGATAATCACAAATATCATAGCATGAGTGGTCTTGGTCTCCAAATTTCCTGTTGTTCCTCCAACTCTTAACTTCCGCTTAATTTTGCTCTGCACTCCAGACACATTCAGACAAATCCTCTTAGCAAGTAGAGCACTCTTTCTTCTGTCTATTTCCATCAGTGTCTTTCTGCACAACTTCTGGATGGTCTGGATGGTTTTTCCTGTTTTTAGCCAGCGGCGCCCACATTTTGCTGCCTGAGACAGGAAAAAAATGGCACCCTACCATACAAGATACAAGATGAGTCAACATATTTTGACACCCAGTAAAAGGCTCTTGAGAGTCCCCTGGACTGCAAAGAGAACAAACCTAACCATTCTGAAGGAAATCAACCCCGAGTGCTCCCTGGAAGAACAGATCCTGAAGCTGGGGCTCCAATACTTTGGCCATCTCATGAGAAGAGAAGACTCCCTGGAAAAGACCCTGATGTTGGGAAAGGGTGGAGGCAAGAGGAGAAGGGGATGACAGAGGACAAGATGGTTGGACAGTGTCATTGAAGTGACCAACATGAATTTGACCCAACCCTGGGAGGCAGCGGGAGATAGGAGGGCCTGGTGTGCTCTGGTCCATGGGGTCACGAAGAGTCGGACATGACTTAACAACTAAACAACAACAAAACACACAGATTTCCCTTGACAGCAAAATAAATGTACAATATATCCATACTCCGCTTTATCTCCCTTCACCTCTCCCCCCCCCCGACCCACCTCCAGAAAACTCCTCCACAGCTCCTTGCCATTCAGGTCTTCTCCACTTGCCCTATCTGATTTGCCAGGCTGGGTGTCCCAGTTCACACGTTCTGCTTGCTTTGCTTATTCTCATCCCCTTCTCCTCCTTGTGTCCTTATCAGATTAACAGCTCACCCCCATCTCTTTATGAACCTCTCAAGCCTTGTTTAAGCCTCCACAGTCTTTGGATGACTGTCCGTTCTCCTCCATCCCCTTCCTGCCTGGACCTCTAGCAACCACCACCAACATGTGTGCAAATCACTGAGGCCTCTGGCGTGCTTGTCTGTAGCCACCAAGGGTCACTCTTAGCCATCAATCAGCCCTCTCTGGGCCAGGCTTCTTTCTTTCCTAGTTCACCCTCTGGACGCTGGTGGAACGTGCCATTATACTTCTGAGCCATCCTGCGACCCTATGAATTAATGATCTCCAGAAGGTTTTATCATTGACTTGCTCAGATCTTGCAAACATAAGCCCATGGCATCCTTTATTGAGCCAATCCATCTCACATTAGGCCTCACCTATTCCCACCAACAGGTGACAGTGACCAATTTGGGTTCTACAACATATGGGTACTGTTCATTCCTCTATGTGCTCCTAAATGCACCCTTCTGATTTATGGATCTTAATCACAACTGTGTTGGTGGCAAACACAGTATCAACAATGTGAATCTCTTCAGAGATGGGAAAAATCATTTTACTTACTTGCTTACTGTATTTTTTCATGTATAAAACTACACTTTTTCCTAAAATAATTAGAGGAAAAATTGAGCGTCATTTTATACATGGTAGTATATAATTTTGCAAAGAAAGTGGATGGGGAAAGCACTTTCTTCCCAAGAAAGTGGAGGGGGAAAGCAGGAATCAAAGTGCTTGGATCCCTGCCTTTCCCCTCCACTTTCTTGCAAATAAAGAAATTTTGGGTTAGAAAAGTGGGGGGCATCTTTTACATGGGGGCATTTTATACAGGGAAAAATATGGTAGTCACTTATTCAAGCAAGCAAGCATTTATAGCCTGCCCTATATCACAGGAACTGAGGGCAGGTTACAAGGCTGTATAAAACAATTTTAAAACATTAGATACTTAAAACAATTTAGAATCAAACAGCAAAAAATGTAAATGTACAAACATTAAAGCCATTGTATTGAAACCCATGCAAGCCACATTCCACAGCCCCAGCCCCCAAAGGCTCTGATAAATAAGAATATCTTGACTTGGTGCCAAAATGATGCCAGTGTCGGCCTCAATCGAGTCTCCAAGGGAAGGGTATTTCATAGCTGGGGAGCTACAGCTGGGGAAAAAAAAGAAAGCCCTTCCCCATGTCTCCAGATATGGATCTGTTCTCAATGGTGGGACACAGAGGAGGGCCTCCCCAGGAGATCTTAGTGATCAGGCAGGTTTATATTGGGAGGGCCATTCCTTCAAATATTCAAATGGTAGGTTTTTGGACTACTGCTCTCAGTCAGAACAGTACAGTATTCTTCTAAACTTGTAGAATCTGCTTAGAAGGAAGGTTCACTGAGGTGGAAGGTTACTTGCGGGTGATATGAGGATTCCAGCCCTAAAACCTCACAGATTGTATACCAGGCAGGAATTTTGGAGTGTATCCTTCCATTCACCTACTTTTCCATCTAAAAGGAATACAAGGGAAAGAGCGATGTGAAGGCAACATTGTGTGTTCTCACTTTTACCATTAGTGAACTCTGGTTTTATGTGCTGACAAGACTGTGGCCAAAATGGAGCCATCAATTCCCAGAAAGGGCAACCTGCTTCTCCCACCCTGAGCATACTCAGTAGCCACAGACTGGTGTTGGTTAGGAGAGGAACACGGAAAATGGAGCTAGAGGTTGGGACAGAATGTCCCGCAGGATAAAACTGAGGCTAGCTGTCTGACGTGTAGAACAACAGCAGTCCTGCAAGGAGGTGAGAAAATATTGTGCCATTTCGTTGCAGGTACCACTTCTTCTTCCCTGGTTTAATTGAGTCTGTCCTTCATTGCTCTCTGCCACGTAAGGATTCACACAGTAGGATGTCTCTTGCGGCCTGCATTTCTCTCCTTGCTTCACTGTTCCCGAAGCTGTGTTTTGTCTGTAACATCATGTTCCAGCACTACTGAGGAACAGCAGAACACTAGAAAGCACGGGTCAGTTCCCTGTCAAAATACTAAATATTTCATATCCTGCAACTGAGTTAAACTACTAGCAGACGAGCGGATGTAATCACACGCTTATAGCACTAGGCTTTCAGCAGCAACACATGACAAAAGCTCACTCAAGTCTTCCTAAGTCAATAGTCTGAAGTATGCCTTCTTTCCTTTCTTTCTTTTCCTTCCTTCCTTCCTATCCTGCCTTTCTCCTTGAAAAAGACCCAGGCAGCTTATAGCAATAAAAACCAATATTTAAAGTTGGAAACAATGAGTATACAGCGGTGGTTTACAACATCATTAAAAGGCAATATTTTATTAATTAATCAATTAATTAAATGATTTATTTATTAAATTTATACCCCGCCCCTCTAGACCATGTCTACTCGGCTATTTAAAACTCATTCATTAGGCATCCTTCAGTCTCGAAAGAATATGGTAATGTGCTGTGTATGGAAGACTTGGAACAGCGTCTAGTGTGGCTGGGAAGGCCAATTCGAGAATGTCAATCCCTTCCACACGGAAGACAAATCCAATCTGTCCCCTGTCCAGCTCCCTGCTTTTGCTGCTTTTGTGACTTCCTCTTTGCCTTGGCCTGCTGGACAAGGGTCTCTTCAAAATGGGAGAGGCCATGGTGCACCGCCTGCCTCCAGGCTGAACGCTCAGATGTCAGGTTTAAAACTACAACAATGAATAAGGAGGTGTTTTACATCATCAATAGGTAATATTAAGGCAAAGATCAATAAGTATACATTTTGTTTTTTTTAAAAAACATCACTCCGAGAAATGGGAAACACAAACATGGAAAACACAAGTAGTACTAACAATCTGGTCAAAGCAGTAATGCATACTTTAGTGAAAGCAAATGTGGGGCAGTGGATAGCAACACAGGCACCCCTCTTGGCAGGCCCTCTTGACTCCTCCTTGGAACTGTGGGATTATGTCTCATAAATTCCTCTGTGGACCTGCGAGAGGCAGACCTAGACCCCAGTGAACAAGCCCTGGGAGAACCCGGATGAGAAGAACCCAGATGGCATGAGGAGGGCACTCAAACAGGAAGCGCATACAGGCAGTCCCAACCCAGAGAAGCAATCCCTAGGAGAGTGGGGGAAGAGGACCTTTGGTTTGAGGCAATATAAGGGAGAGATCTGGAAGGGACAGGGCAATCAGGATTAGAGAGGGAAAAGGAGACTGCAGAGTGAAGCACATACTGTAGAGCTTCTTACAGATGTGGTAGTTGAGGAGGTGGCTGATGAACAGACCTGGTGGGATGCTCTAGAAGGCAATCACAAGGGCTACCATGTGTAGGTGGGACTCACAGAGGAACCCGAGCCACCTTGGTCTGAGAGTAGATGTATAAGGAGGACCCTGGATGGGGGGGGGGTCCTGGTTGAGCCCCGCATCCTTTGGGATGAGGTAGACTGCCACCTTAACCCTCGCTTTCCTCCTTGCCCCTTGTACTAGGGGGAGCAGGAACAGTGGGAGTGGAGGCTCCAGGCTAAGGAAGACAGCCCCAGGGAGCTGACCAGTATTCAGCAGAGACATTGGCAGAAGCAGTGGCCAAGCACATGCCAGGCTTGGAGCAAATGGCGAGCAACCTGAGGAGCAGACCAAAGGCAGCATTTTTTGTTGTTTAGTTAAGTCATGTCCGACTCTTTGTGACCCCATGGACCAGAGCATGCCAGGCCCTCTTGTCTTCCACTGCCTCCTGGAGTTGGGTCAAATTCATGTTGGTAGCTTCGATGACCCTGTCCAACCATCTTGTCCTCTGTCGTCCCCTTCTCCTCTTGCCTTCACACTCTCCCAACAACAGGGTCTTTTCCAGGGAGTCTTCTCTTCTCATGAGATGGCCAAAGCATTGGAGCCTCAGCTTCAGGATCTGTTCTTCCAGGGAGCACTCCGGGTTGAATTCCTTCAGAATGGATAGGTTTGTTCTCCCTGCAGTCCTGGGGACTCTCAAGAGCCTCCTCCAGCACCACAATTCAAATGCATCAATTCTTCGACGGTCAGCCTTCTTTATGGTCCAGCTCTCACTTTCATACATCGCTACTGGAAAAATCATAGCTTTGACTATGCAGACCTTTCTCGGCAAGGTGATGTCTCTGCTTTTTAAGATGCTGTCTAGGTTTGTCATCACTTTCCTCCCAATAAGCAGGGGTCTTTTAATTTCATGGCTGCTGTCACCATCTGCAGTGATCATGGAGCCAAAGAAAGGCAGCATGCAAAAATTCCAACAAAGTAAAGGTTCTTCTTACTGCATGCTATGCCAACAGAGGGCAGTAAAACTGAAAGTGACATGAACTGCTTTTCTTGTTGTCTTAGAAAACTGCTTTTCTTGTTGTCTCAGAAGATCCCTGAACAACTTTACCCTTTAATCCTGGCTGAGGGCCAAATTAAATAACACACTACATTCCAGAATTCTCTCCCTAGTCTAGAACCTTTTTCTATATGTGCAAATTCTATCAGCAGTGCTTGAGTTTTTGCTCAATGGATGTTGCACTCTGAATACCCAGAAGAAATTGAAATGAACTGGTAAATAGTTGACTTTTAAAAATAAGCAATTGTACTATGACATGAGAGGACATGTAGCATTTAATGGTGATAAATTTGTAACTGTGGGGCACATCAGAAGAGGTTCCATAGTGCACACACACCCCCATAAGGAGAACTGAAAAGTGCAAACAGCTGCATCAGTCCATATCAATAAATGGCAAGTTAACAGAGCTTGGAACCTTAGCACAAGGTTTCAATGAATTTAATAGGTAAAGGTAAAGGTTCCCCTTGACAATTTGTCCAGTTGTGTCCGGCTCTAGGGGGTGGTGCTCATCCCCGTTTCCAAGCCATAGAGCCAGAATTTGTCTAAAGACAGTTTCCGTGGTCATGTGGCCAGCACAACTAGACACGGAACACTGTTACCTTTCCGCCGAGGTGGTAACTATTTATTTATTGACCAGACCAGATGGGCGGGATATCAATCAATCAATCAATCAATCAATCAATCAATCAATCAATCAATCAATCAATCAATCAATCAATCAATCAATCAAATAAATAAATAAATAAATAAATAAATAAATAATCTATTTGCAGTTTTACATGCTTTTGAATGGCTAGGTTGGCAGGAGCTGGGACAAGCAACGGGAGGTCACTCTGTCGTGTGGATTCTATCTTACGATGGCTGGTCTTCTAACCTTGCAGCCAAGAGGCTTCTGCGCCACCACGTCCCTAATGAATTTAATAGTTATGTGTTAATTTTAACACATTATTTCCAAGCTCTGGAAGTTAATGGTTATTAATTGCCCATTCAGGACCAACCACCCTCTAATACTTAAAACATAACAAGGAGATCTTGCAGCTTTATACTGTTAGGAAATCAGTTGTTCTTTTAGAATTGTGAGGACTACAGAGAAGTCTGAAGGGCATGGAAAAATGGGACATTAGTCCCTTCTGTGCAGAAAGCCCCAGGGCTTCAACCCTTAATCCTTGGCTCCATGCTACTGCAGGTAGTATTGTGTTAAGAGGCAGGTGGGGAAAGGTCTTACGTTGCTCAATTATGACATTAAGGAAAATGCTGGGAATCCCTCTGATCATAGCTGGAGATACTGATGCCTTTTCATTGCCATAAGTAATTATCTTTTTAAAATAAGACCCAAAAAACATGGGTAGACTTGGAAGGAGTAAAGGAAAACAGAACTAACAGCCATATCCTATGCATTCCTAGGCAAAATCCGCTTCTTTTCATAATATGTACTTCAAAGTAAGCATGCATAGAATTCTTGTTTCGAGGAGCTGGGGTGGGAACTATTGACCTTCCCAATACTTTGGACTAAAACATCTGTAACAATAATCATGTGCTGTCAAATCAGTTCTGTCTTATGGTGACCCCTTTCAATGTTTTCCAAGTAGAGAATACTGTTAGGTAGTTTACCAGTCCCTTCTTCTAGGGGCACCTAGGGATTGCCCGAGGCCTCACAAGCTGGCTCTACTCACAGAGGCACAATGAACTCCCAACCTCTGGTTCTGCAGCCAGATACCTATGTAAAACTCTGAGCGTACCCAGCCAGCTCACAACCTCCGTAATCCCTTAAAATTAACACTGAGAATTATCTAGTCTTTGACAAAAGCCCCCTTAGTAAGGAACTTGTCATTTTACATAGTTGTGCATAACAGTCATCTTAGTGACCTCATTCGTACTGGAAAAAAAGCAGTTCTTCATCCCCATATAGTGCTACTGGCATATGTCTCATTGGCAAATTACAGTGGTGAATGTTCACTTTAAGTAAAAGGATTTTGGCCACAGAAAGTCCTATTACATTGGATGTAGCAAATTTGCTGGTCCACAATTCCACACTAGACCATGATTACTTTTCAGGTCTTACCTAGCAAGTTTTTTAAAAGGCTCATAGAGCCCTTGTTTCTTCTGCTTCTTTTTGTGAATGTAATGTAAATGTTGTACAGAATTGCACTGAGGGCTCTTCTTGACAGAACAAACCTTCCACCGCCTCCTTCCCTCAAACAAATGAGACTATAAATTAAGCCATATGAAAAGGAGCAACAGAAAGACATAGAAAGTCATTTGGGGGAAAGCACTGAACTAAGTGAGACAAAACTTATGTCATAGGGATGGTGGGGGGGAATGCCTAACCCATCCTTGCAGTTCTAGGACTTTTACAATAACATATTCTGGCCACCTGGATCAGCCCTAAGGTGTTGTTGTTTACAATTATACCCTTCCTTACAACAAGCTCAAGAGGGACATATATGGTTGTTTTCTTTCCCACTCTCTGACCCCAAAAGGGGGGGGGGGTAGGTCTAGCTGAGGGAGAGAGTGGCTAACTCAAGGCTAACCAGTGGATTTCATAGTGCAATGGAACTGCACCATAAAACTCCCAAGGCCCAGTTCAACACTTAAGAACTACTGTACATGCCATCTGAATATCAGAGCCAAATCAAGAAAGACCTCTATGCCTACAACTGGATAGTAGTTAATTAGTTGGATTTTCATTTTGTCTTAGGGGACTGATACGTTTCTCATGTTTACACATATCGTTTATTGATGCCAGAACAGTTTTCCTTTAGAGCAGCAGGCAATGAAGTTGGAGTTTGTTTATCATGTCATACTGTACTACCAGAATGTGCTCACACTCACCCTTAAGCTCATGTCTTATTTTTCCCTCAGGATTACAATGATGGTAGAAGCACCACTTATCACACTATTGATTTTTCTCAGTAAAGGCAAAAAAGGAACATGAATCAACGTTGATTCTACAAAATCTCCTTTGACAAGTCAGGGCATACAGATCTGATCATTTTTGGCTGAAGTTTGGAGGGTGTATTAACAAGCCTTTGTTTGAAAACCACTGACAACAAAGGAAATTTCTGAGGAGGGGCAGGCTAAGGAAAACAGAAGTAGGTTCCTCAGGATGGAACACCTGATGCCAGTCCCAAATGCCTGAGGCAAAATTAAAAGTCCTTTGGCCCACACAGGATTTGTAATTTTTTAAAAAAATTTTTTTGATGTTCAGAGCCTGTTCCACTTCCTTGGGAAAAATCCTCTGAGCAAAACGAGTTCATCTGCAAGGAACAGACCTGATGATGCCTTCAGCCTGCAAGGATCAAGCCTAAACAAAGGCGCCTTCATGCATGAACTCCTATAAAAAAACTACGCCTGCCTTGTTCAGATCATAGGATTGCTGATGGGCCAGATTCACTGAGTGCTTTGATAAACCACGAGAGGCAACAACCCTGTTCAGACATGATTTAAAGGATTTGGAACCCACATACAGTACTTTGAGGGGAGCCCCACCTCCTCTGTTGTCATAGAAACACAACTGTCTGAAAAGGGGAGGTTCCTGCAACCAGACAGCCTATCCATGTGAGGAAAAATACCCCCCCCCCATTCCCGCAACTGGGGTTCTGGTCCATGTGAAGTGGCCAACCTGAATAGGACAGTTTCCCTCTTTCAGTCAGTTGCATTTAAAGGTTTAAAGACTGGATGTGGAAGTCGGGCCAGTGAAATCCGTTTAAGGTGTATGGACTGCAAACAATTTGCAACATGATTGAATACAGCTATATAGTCTTCTGTTGTTTGCTGCCTCTTTGTATTGAGGCCTTTGGACCTTAGTGCCCTAAGCAATAAGATTTTACTCAATGTGCTGTTTTTTTTATGGTAAACTCCTGTTACTATTTAAAGTGTTTACATTTTTAATATTATAATGAATTTAATCCTGTTTTAACATTTGTAATTTTACGGTATACCCAAATAAGGAGGGAACGTATCCTATATTGGCTGGAATTCAGGCTTTTATCCATAATTTAAAACTTTCTGTCCCTCCTATATCCCATTAGGTTCTCTTGGGATCTCTGGGAAGCCTTTGGAAGCTTCAGGATGGGAGGGGTGAGAGGAGCCTTTAATATCTGAAAATCACCACTGCCTGTCTTGATCTGGATTATGACAATTTTTAGATATGAAGAGATGGTCACTGTCAAATTGGCCTTCTCAGCCACGTAAGATGTTGTTCCAAGACCTCTATTCAGAGCGGGTTACCATAATCTCTTGAGACCGAAGGATGCTTACTATTAAAGGATCCCCCTGCTCCTGCCAGAAGTTCCCAAAGGCTTCCCGAGGGCAAAAAGGATTTTTAGGGAGCCTAGGAATTTTACAGGAATGGGAAGTAGAGATAAATCAGAGCAGGAGTTCCTCAAAGAAACAAGGAAAAATGCAAATGTCTCTTTGAAGTTAAATCAGAACAAAGTCTCAGATATACTGTATTTATCAACCAAGGTAAGACATCCACAGCATAAGGGAATCAACTCCAAGTATACCTTTTCTAAAGTCCTAAAAATAAAATATAAATGCAAATACACAAAATTACTACATGTATTCACACTTTCAGTGCCCTTCCTGGACATATAGATTGAAATTCTGCTACCTAATCCAAGGCCGTCTTCTCCTCCTCCATGGGAACAGCAGCTCCTGCCTCTCCAGTTCTCTTGCTCATTCTCAGCTCAGATCTTGATCATAGGCTAAGATTTCTCCAACTATTGTGCTAAACCAAATAGTCCACAGAGCTTACATGAGTACAACATTTTGCTGCTGTCCCCCCCCCCCCCCCGCTCAATTCAATACATACCATCTAGGTGAATCAACATAGTTTGACACCCAGAGAACTTCACAGATATCCTTTCCTGACAGTAAGAAAATGAAAAAATACACGATCTGTCCAAAGTACTACATCTTCAGTTCAGTCATTTTCATTTCTAGGTTGAGTTCAGGCTTGATTTGATCTAGCACCTGTTTTTTTTTTTTTTTTGTCTTTCTGACAGTTTATTGTTTCCATAAGGCTCTCCTTCAACAATACATATTCATTAGTACATATATACAAATGTAATGCAAATTCGTGTTTTTATCCTATCTTCCTTTTCAATGATGCATTTTGTCTATTTCAGCAGTACCTGTGTCTCACTTCCTATAAAACACTGTCACCATGCTATAGGTAAAGTCCCTTATTTCGTACCATACCGCTTCAAAGCATTCCTTATCATGAAACTTTTCATGTGGAAACTTCAGTGCCTTCCTCCTGACCTTGACAAATACTTTGTTCTTAACATTGACCTTTTGTTCCACCTGAATTCAAGATGTTTCAGGAATCTGGTTTCTATTTCCCAGTTTTTACATACTATGCTTAAAACTTCAGCCTCGTGTCTATTCTACAGCTTAAGCTGACAGATAAGAGTAATATGTACATTTTTCATGTTATAAAAGAATACTGAAGTAGCAGCTTTGCTGTCTATTCATGATTCTTAATAACAAACTGAATACTGTAATGAATTAAACCAATATGAGGGGAATTACTAATCATTTTGGAAGGGAAAATGTATATTTACTCTTAGTAGTAATAACAGTATTAAGTATGATGGACAGGGTGTCCAATCAGCACTTCGTAGATCTGAGTTGAAAGCCCTGTTTGGCCATGGAAACTCACTGAAGGGTGGCAATAACAAACCACTCCTTAAACATCTCACCATCCTTCATCATCCTATAAAAGTCATCATAGGTCAGAAGCAACTTGTGTCACATAATAGGTAAAGGTAAAGGTTCCCCTTGACAATTTTTGTCCAGTTGTGTTTAACTCTAGGGGGCGGTGCTCATCCCCATTTCCAAGCCATAGACCCAGCGTTTTGTCGGAAGACAATCTTCCATGGTCACATGGCCAGTGCGACTTAGACACGGAACGCTGTTACCTTCCCACCGAGGTGGTCCCTATTTATCTACTTGCACTTGCATGCTTTCGAACCGCTAGGTTGGCGGGAGCTGGGACAAGCGACGGGCGCTCACTCCGTCGCGTGGATTCGATCTTACGACTGCTTGGTCTTCTGACCCTGCAGCACAGGCTTCTGCGGTTTAGCCCACAGCGCCACCACGTCCCGATGTGTCACATAATATTAAGCAATAAAACAGCAGTTACTGCTTCATAATATTATAAAATAATGCTCTCTATGGCATATCTCATTCTAGAACATAGGTACTTAGAGAACTTTGTGTGTTCAGTGCTGTCAAGTCAGAATTGGCTTAGAGCAACCCTAATAAGGCTTTCAAGGTAAGCAAGATATTTAAGGAGTGGTTTTACCAGTTTCCATGTCCAAGTGTGGATTTGGACCCTGTCCTCCAGCGGCCCATTCTGCCACTCTGTCCACTACACCACAGTGGGAAAACTTTACAAGAAGACAGTACAATTAGAGATAGTGAATTTTATTAGCCAAAAATGAGGAAAAGTCTTGTTGCAGTCAGGAGAATTTGCCAGAATAACTGTACCTGATCCAACAATAATATTATTCAGTGGATGCAGGAGTATGAGCAACAGATATTTTATTGAGACAGCTTTTGTATTCACGCATTTGTAGACTATCAGCTACAAATACAATAATGCTAGGAAAAAGTAGATGACAGTAGGGAAAGAGGAAGATCTAACATGAAATGGATTGTGACTAAATCACGGGATTGCTCATTTCGTTCATTGGTGTATTTTAATAAAGGTTTCCACGTTTCAAAAAAAATTGACTGCACTTTATTTCTCCTCTGTATATTTTGATTTTATTGGTCAATTTCTCCAAGTCACATGATTTTGGAAATAATCTAGATTGCTCAAATCGTGAGTCGATAACTTTCTAGGATGGATGGGGATTCAAGATTAAGTGTAATTTTTGTTAAGTGGTGTAGATAGCTGGTGTTTAGAATGTTAAAATATTTAGTAAGGAAGATGAGTAGTTAATTGTATTATCTGTTTGTAATGTGATTGATTGGCTAAAATAAAGTTTTATTTTAAAAAAGAAAAGAAAAACAGAAAAAAAAACCCATGAAATGGATTGACTCAGTAAAAGAAACCAGTTTCTTTACTTTGCAAGACTTGAGGAAGGATGTAATAGACAGAACATATTCTGGTGGGAACCATACATTAAGCCATAACGCCCATCCATAAATTGGAAGTGACTTGATAGCACATAACAACAATTTTAGGTTTACCAGATTGGGATTATAATTACTCCAGATTCTATGGAGTAATCTGTTTAGAATTACTGGGCTAGCGTAACTCCTGACTTAGATATGCTAGAAATGATAGATATCTGTATTGTCTTCAGTTCCACTTGGATGGTGTTAAATGTCCTTCCTGGGATGTTGAATCTCTCACCTCCAAGCTGACTCAGCAGCACTCATTTTCGAACTTGTTTTAAACAAAGAAGCCTGCCATGTACATCTGCCCATGTTTTGTGGAGTGTTGATGTTTCTTCTTCACCATCCCAGCTCTGTGATGCCCTGCCTAACAAAGGGTCCCATTAGATTTAAAAGCTAGTTTCTGTCTGTGAAATGTCAATGGTCTAATAAAAGTATAACCTTCTTTTATTTTTGGATTGTATAGAAATACCACACATTTTGGTGGTTTTTTTTTTACTACAGTTGAAACAGGCATTGATGCCTATGTCATATGTTATGTTCTTCTGCACACATTGGGCATAACCAAAAGCCTCTGGTAAGGGTTCAGTTTTCTAGGTTTTCAGTGATAAATCTAAATACAATAAAATGGGATATAAAAGGTAAAGGTAAAGGTTCCCCTTGACAATTTTTGTCCAGTCGTGTTCGACTCTAGGGGGCGGTGCTCATCCCCATTTCCAAGCCATAGAGCCTGCGTTTTGTCCGAAGACAATCTTCCATGGTCACATGGCCGGTGCGACTTAGACACGGAACGCTGTTACCTTCCCACCAAGGTGGTCCCTATTTATTTACTTGCATTTGCATGCTTTCGAACCGCTAGGTTGGCGGGAGCTGGGACAAGCGATGGGAGCTCACTCCATTCCGTGGATTCGATCTTACGATATTTTTAAAAACAATCCAGCCTCCCTTTTATACCATTACAATGTTATTTTCTGATACTTAAGAATTTTCAGTTTAAGCAGAATTTGTTTCCAGATCTCATGTGTCTTAGTAGTTTTCTACTGAAGGATAAGACCAGGAAGAGCTTACTTCGAGTGATGACTAAGTGCAATTAGAACTGGTATTAAATTTCTTTTCATTTACAACCATGCACTGTCAACATGTTGAGAAAGTAATATTTTGTAAGAATTGTTGCACAGGGAGTTCCTCTAATTCTAGGTATTGAGTATGTAGAAGAGGAAGAGAGGAAGAAAATATTATATGTACAGTGATTACTGTCTTATCTAAATGGTACTAATGCTTATTTTTCTTATCTTTTTTTTTGGTAAAGTGTATATTGCAATGTTCTCTGGCAGTAAACCCATTCCACTGCCATCCTGAATCTGAAGATGACGTGAACAATGAGGTTAATCATCAGTGATTTAATTAATTTGCCCTTTTGTTCCTTACGTGGCACTCAGTATTGCTAGCATCAATGTAAAAATCATTTTCAAAATAACAAAATTCCAGACAGCAACAACATATTACAAAACAGACAGCTGCAGCAAATAAAGATGTGAGACCATCAAACCGAACTGTCCCACACAACAGATAAGGTAACTTAACATGTCCTTTGAAACAGAGCTTTTGTAAGAGGAAATTCCTCTTGTATTTGGCAAATTAGTGTGCTTCTGTTTTGAAATTGTTCAGCTTGGAGATAACACAGTTTTGTTTGCATCTCTGAGGTCTCAGCCACTTCAGCGTAAAAGCTACGTATGTGTGCCTGGAGGTATCATGTTGTAAGTGAAGGAAATACTCATTTGCGTAATGTGTAGCTGCTAGGGATTAACTTCTGTCCTAAGAAAGTTTTAGGAGGCGATCAGGGTAGAACCTACAGTAACCTACAGGTATGTTTCCTATTGAATCTTGTGAGAATTCTCCACAGCAGATGGGCTGAGGGTTTCACAGCAGTAAATGGTACATGGACTGCCTAGAATACAGCACTATGTTGTAGCTTTTTGCTTTTTCATGTCAACGAAGAACAATTGTGAGGACTGCAATTAATGCTTGTTCCAAAGAGGAACAGGTGTAGCTTTCTTGAGAGCAGTAATGAAAATCAGAGTTGAGAGGGTCGAGAGAATCACAGAACTGTAGAGCAGGAAGAGACCCCAAGGTTCACCAAGTCCAACTGGCAGTCAACACAGGAAATCCACAACGCAGGAAACCCACAACTAAAGCATCTTTGACAAATGTTTGAAGATCCTTGGGTTAAATATTAAACCACCTTTAACTAAAAAGCTCCCATGAAGGAGATTCGACCACCTCCTGAGGTAGTCTGTTCCATTGGCCAAAGAGCTCTTATGGTCAGACTGTTCATCCTAACGTTCTGTCAAAAATCTACTTTCCTGTAATTTGAATCTATTGATCCAGGTCCTACCCTCCAGGCCAGCAGAAAACCTGCTTGCCCCACTTTCCATATTAAATGTCTGAAGAGTGCTATCACATTGCCTCTCGATCTTCTTTTTTTCTCCAAACAAACTCGACTCTCAACCATTTTAGGGCTGGACAAGATATTCTTCAGAGAGCGATGGGGACTTGCAGTGAGAATTTTTTTCAGGGCGACTGGGGCTTTAATCCAAGATGCTGAAATTTAGAAAGAGTGATAAATGTGGTGCTGAAAGGGCACAAAGCCTCCAAGCCATTCCTCTGTGGAGTGAAGGAAATACTAAAGAGGCAAGCTCAGTTTGCAACCAATATGGCCATTATGTGGTCTAACTTAAGTATTTCTCCTCACTTCTCCCTCCTCCAGGCTCCCTCCTGCAGCCAATCTCACATGGCTGAATCTCATTTGATATGGCAACGAGGAATCCCTAGGCACCAAAATCACTCATTACAACTCGGATTGCAATAGTCTCAGATTGCACACTTTCCAGCTCCTTCTCTGGTGGGGAGAAGAGAAAAGTCAACTCCTTTTTGTTTGCTTAAAAAGCATCTTTTTTACAGAGGGTATACTTGGTAACCTAACAACTTCTTTAGCTATTCAGTTCAAACATTTGTCAAAATGATTTTAAATGTTTTTTAACAGAAGGATGGAGGGACCAACACAGTGGCTAGAATCTTATTGGGGATCTGTGCTACCAGAAGCCTAAATGCATGAACTGCAGCAGCAAATTCCGACTAATTAATGAGTTCTCACTCACATTCCTGGTCTTGTGTTAGTTATGTGACTTGGAGCGCAAGCAGGAATGCAAGCAGCAATTTGTTAAAAAGTAGCAATTTGCTGCTGCTGTTTATGCAATTGCACTTTTGCTGGAATAAACTGCCATTAGATTACAAAGAGTTTTTCCCCCCTTGCATGCATAAACGAATGAACTAACTAATAAAGCTTTTCACTGTGTGCTGGAGACACTTTGGGGAGAGACTGGAAGAGAGTGAGATACTACTCCCTTTAGGAAAAAGGGAGATAAGCAGGATATATATGAACTACTGGGAGAAAAGTGGGAGGTAGATGAAATAATAACAAATAAATGACCAACTTGTCTTATCCACTCAATGGACATAGAATCCATTAACATTAGATTGTTAAATATATTATGAAGGGACTAAGCCCACTGAACACAGTAGGGTTTAATTTCAAAGTGAACATGCATAGGACTATGCTGCAGGAAATGGGGATAATATCTACAACCATTTCCCAGTCTCTGCAATGTGACCAGGAGGTGAGACAGAGGCACCTCTCAACAGAGCACTATCCATCCCCACAAAGGAATCAGAGAGTGATGGGAACTATGGGCTGGCAGCTTCCTCAAAGAGCACCATGGAGGATTCCCTCAAGGAGGCCAAAGGGAAATAATCGTCCCAGAGCCTAAGGGGGATGGGAGAGCTAAGAGAACAGTTATAAAAGGTGAGAAGAAGAGAAGGTGGTGGAGGAGGTAGAAGCAGGGGAGGGAAAGGAGATAAGGAAGGAAGGAAGGAACACTACTACCAGGTTGTGAGTGGCTCTGGTTAGAGGACGCTTGGACCCACAGGTGGGAAAGACTGAAGGTACCCAGAGAGGAAGGAGATCATAGAAGAAGAGCAGTGATTCCCCCAAAGCCTTTATACTGGGGAGAAGTCGAGGCAAAGGAGTGGAGGAGGAGTTTAAGGGGAGAGAGGGAGAAATTAGAGAAAGAAAGAAGGGAAAGGAGTGAATGACGAGCGTGGGAGAGGGAGAGGAGACCGGAGTGGAGAGAGACTGGGAAATCGTGGAACCTGGGGAGAGAACAAAGTGGGAGGGATTTTTGGGAGAGGTGTCCATGCCTCTGTTGCCTATATTGATGGGGACAACAATAAAGGATTGGATACCGGCTGAGCAACCGGGCCCGTGGAATTAGAGTTTTGGGAACCCTTTCATTCAAGAAGAGTGGAAATCCTTTCCAGCTCAGTTGGAGAGAAAGGAGAAAGACTATGTTCCAGTTGAAGTCAATTGTTTATTCAATAGTTCTAAAATAAATGTAACCACGATTGGTGTCCCTGTTTGAAGATGTTGAGGGGAGGCAACTTGAGACCCAACCCAACCCCTCACATGTGGCTGCAGATCCCTTTCAGCTCTACTTTTCTATCATTCTGTGATGTTCTCCACAGTGTGTTTGCTATGCAAATTCTTCTGGGGAAAAAAAGAGAGTAAAATTTAGTTAAAGGTCTTAGCATGCTCTATCACTGTCATTTGTGATTTGTCTCTTGGGCTCCAGCCCTGAACCAATGAACCCAGCCTGTGTGGCACCGGCGTTGAGATATCTTAAGCCTTAATCAAACAGTTTGAGAGAATGGGCTGTACTATAAAGATTAGGGAGGCGTAGTAGTAACCCTTGAGAGCCAGGTGAGTTTCACAGGCCCATCCTTCCAGATCATGTTCAGTCTTGCCTATGGGTAGGTGTCACTGAGAGGTCCTATTTCAGTCTTATGCCCAGGTATTTAATGGCATTGTATGAAGACCTGCTCTTTAGCTGATCAATTCTGTATCAGCAAGTGTGACTTTCTCTGACACAGATATTGGGTTCCTCCATCAAATGGCAAGGATAAATTGAAAAAGGTTTTATATTCTTAATGGTTGGTTAAAGGTATCACCTATCCCTGCATTTGAAAAATGCAGTGGCCATTGTAATGATAGCATTGGTATAACCTGTGTACAAACACAGCCTGGACAGGATTGCTGATTTACCTTAATGTGTCTAACTTGTTAAGGAACTTGGACAACTAAAATTTTAGCCAACAACGAAGATGAGAATAGACATAATGTCTCCCTAGTAAGTGAAACAATTGTCCTGTTTTCTGAGATGACCAATACTCTTCCTGCAAGAGGTGTACAGCTAATTTGACTGTAGTTGGCTTGATAGCTCATTGGTTGAACTAGAGGTTGGGAGTTCAATTCCCCACTGTGCCTCCTGTGAGCAGAGCCAGCCTGGGTAGTCTTGGGCAAGTGGCACAGTCCTGGGACACGCTCAGAAGAAGGGAATGGTAAACCTACTTCTGAGTATTCTCTATCTGGAAATTCCTGTAAGGTAAAGGTAAAGGTTCCCCTTGAAAATTTGTCCAGTCATGTCCGACTCTAGGGGGTGGTGTTCATCTCTGTTTCCAACCCATAGAGCTAACGTTTGTCCGAAGACAATCTTCCATGGTCACGTGGCCAGCGCAACTAGACATGGAACACCGTTACCTTCCCACCGTGGTAATACCTACTATTTATCTACTTGCATTTTGCATTTTGCATGCTTTCAAACCGCTAGGTTGGTGGGAGTTGGGACAAGCGATGGGGTCTCACCATAAGTCAGAAATGACTTGACAGCGCATTATTATTTATTATCAAGAGGTGCATACATTCATGGTAGTCCAATTTCTAAAATCTGCACCAACAACACTGAATACTTCTAGGAGCCAAATCAGACACAACACTGGGGATTACAATTAGTTTCACCGGGCAAGTGCAGAGACATTGTTCCTCGCTGCAGGATTGCCGTGGGGCCAAAAATGGTAAAATGATCACCTGTTCCCCCCTGAGCTGTTTGGAGATGAGAAATACATATAACAAATGAATTAGAATTTCATCTTTATCATCCTTGATACATATTGTTCACTATACAGTACACATTGGCATATCCTATGGATTAAACATTTATAACAATAATTATGTTAGGCAAACACTAATATCAGACAGTTTTACAAGACATGGGTGTTCAGAGAAAAAAATAAAAGGTGTTTCTGCCCACACCGTTGTTACTCCTGCTGCACTAAACACCTTCACTTTTTTGTGCGGTCCTTTGCTAATTTTAGTTTCCCTGGCTGAGTAGATAATGTTTTGACTAGGGGTGTGTGCGCATTTTCTGTCGATTTTCAAAGAAATGCATTTAAAAAAGAATCTGCTCAGCCAGCCCAACCATTACGCCTTTCTTCCGTAGGAAAAGAAGGGAGGCAAAGGTATCAAACACACAAATAATCATCCTCTTCTGTTGCTTTAAGTAGGTGTAGCGGGTGTCAGGCACGAGGGGGCGGAGCCACCGTAAATCAACACCACCTGCAAGAGTTACTTTTTCCTCCCCGGCGCCGTTTACGGGACCCGCTTGTTGCTTCATCCCCGCCTGCCGAGAGCCCCGCCGCCGCCCCAACAGAATTTGCCGCCCGAGCCAGGAAGAAAGGGTTGGGAGGGGCCTCTTGGCTTTGCACCAGAAGACCCAACCTCCTCCCTTCGGGTCTTAAAAGAAGGGCATCGGAAAGAAACCTGCCCCAGGCGGCCGAGCGGCGAGGCGGAGGAAATGTTGGCGGCGTGGAGAGCGCTTTTCCCGGCGGCGGGGCGCGGGCGGCGCGGCGCGGAGCTGTTCCTCCTGGCGGTAGGATGGATGGATGGATGGATGGGCTCGTGGTGGTGGATCGGGCCGGGTCGCGTTCGGGCTGGCGTGGAAAGAGCCTCGCGGGGCGCTTGAAGGCGACGCGCCGGAGGCTGAACCCTTCCTTGCGTTCCTCTGCTGTAGCAAACTTCGCAGCAGGATGGATCATCATAACCGTGATCACGATGTTTGTCCATGACTTGTCCACGAAAGCTCACGTTAAAGTGTTTTGTGTATGTTTTGTGTGTGTGTGTATATATATACACACACACATATAAAACACACACATATATACTCTTACTGTAAAGGGTCACCATAAGTCAGAAATGACTTGACAGCGCATTATTATTTATTATCAAGAGGTGCATACATTCATGGTAATCCAATTTCTAAAATCTGCACCAACAACACTGCTTAACGTGAGCTTTTCTGGGCAAGTCTGCTTTATTTGGGATTTATTTATTTAAAATATTCATACCTTGCCTTTCTCCTCAAAAGGACCCAGCATTAAAAGCTTTTAAAATATGCTTGTGTTTTTCCACTACAAAATCATGCACGGCATGACTGGGAAGCGCAGTTGAAACCCTCTTGTCGTCCCTTACCAGTCAGGTCGCCTCCAGCTTCTGGCAACTCTATGAATGAATGATCTCCAAAATGCCCTTTCTTCAAGAGCCCAATTCTTGCAAACTCAAGGTCCCCTTCAGACTTTGTGGAGTTAACCCCCCCCCCCCACAAGATTCTACATAATCCTATGTAATCCTAGCCTGGAAAGCAAGAGAGAGGAGAAGATAAGCAATTTAACAGAGGTCTGTAAACAGAGTTGAACTCTGTTCAAATATAGTGGATATAAAAAGTTTACACACTTTTACAAAAGATTTCAGTTTGTTGTTCGACAGAGTTGTACAGTTCATAAGTCTCATTAAAGGTGGAAAAAGTTCTGAAATGATTTATCTTTGTCTCTCTCTTTTTTTACATCAACACACTGGACATTTTAACGGGAGTGTGTAAACTTTTTATATCCACTGTATGTGGCGTCTTCAGCGCACATCCTAGGGTTCGGGGCTTAACCCTAGAAGAGTGGCTGGCTTCCCCAAAGTTCGGTCCTAGTGTCTGCTTTCAATGCCGGGCCCTCAACACCACTAAACAGGTGCAGCCTCCACTCTCCTCTTCTTTGACAAAAAGCAGGCCATGCTGTCCTCCCAGGGAAAGACAACTAGCACAGCAGAAGTGGTGGTTGCCAAGGAGACAGAGTACCTGGAATCTTCTTTGGCACTAGGAATTTTAACCCTTGGAGCACCAATGCTCCCTGTCACCACAGATCCTTGTGTATGTCTTAATACCTCATATGTCTGTACATTAAGTGTACTGTATATCTTAATGCCATAAGTTAGAACTGATTTGACGACGGCTGCTGTTATTACTACTTCTTCGTCCTCTTCCTCTATAGTGCTGTTGGGTATATATCAAATGTTTCTCTGCCGCCTTTATTAGAAACACTTCTCTGCAAGATATCCTTAGAATCTTTATCTTCATCGTTGCTACATTTCGGTTCTCTGTGTGTTATGTACTGTGAAGTCATGTCTGATTCATGACAGCCGTAGCAGGGGTTTCATTCAGTATATGTGAGGTGTTCAAGGAGTAGTTTACCACTGCCATTGTGCATTGTGTTTCTACGGATGAGAGAGGATTTGAAACCATGTCTCTTGAGTCCTCGTCCGGTGCTCTATTCATTAGATCACACGGGCTGTCATTAATTTTACTCCACATGGCACCATCTTAGGTTGCATGTGAGTGAAACAGAATCCCTCTTTTGTGTGTATGTACAATGAAGCTTTCTTCCCTTCACTTAGTTCTGTGAATATCCAAAATTGCTAGTTATTCCTTTTCCTTAATATAGTTAGCTTGTGTCATTTTCCATCCTCCCATATTTGTTTTTGGTTTTGCGGTTGTATATTTCATGCACTTTCTTTTCTAACTTCTCTAACAATTACTCGTTACAGAGCCTTGTCTCTTTCCAGTATTGTTTATGTTTTACAGCATTTTAATGTAAGGAACTATAAATTAAAACAACCCTTCTCAGACACTTATACCAGTGATAATAACCTATATTTAGCAATATTTTCATGATGTTGATACTGCTTTTTATATATTTAGTCATGTAGCATCAACTGGATCTTCTGTGTATGTGTTTGACATATGTGACATAGGCTTTCTTTATTACCAAGGGAGTGTAAATGTAGATAAAGAACACCATGCCTTAGTGTGAAATCTTCTGTTAGGAGCCAGGAATATTGCAAGAAGGTGGAAGGCAAAAATACTCCAAGTCAGAAAAATAGATGACAGTAGTTTGCTTATGGATGAAGACATACTGTTCAGAAAAGATGAGAAGATGACAATTTTTGTGGATAATTCAGGTCTTGAGTTGTACCAGGAAGCAAAGAAGACATTTGCCCAGATTGGATTAATTGATTTTAAAGTGATAAAAATAAATAGAATTGACATAATTGGTTCATATTTGTCATCCTCCTCTTGGCATCTGGTTGGTTACCAGGAATGCTGAGCTAAATGGATGGTTGGTATGATCCAGCATGGGCTTTATGTTTAATCTTAAGGTATTTGAAGAATGGGACCTCCATTTTCTTCAACTTGGCCAAGCTGTATGCATAGAATGGTTTCTCATGAGCAGATATCAGGACCTGAGTTGTGATAGTGCCAAGTTGTACGAGAGATAGACATTGTGAAATGGCCACCTGAGGAATCCTTCCTTCCCAAGCCCATATTAAATGAGACCAAATGTCCAGCTCTTTTCCTCACTTTGCCTCCCACAAGATACAATTTGGGAATGAAGAGAGTAGGGACAACAAGTTTGGGAAGGACCTCTCTTGAAATTGTGTTTTTCTAGACTGTCACAGAGAATGTTCAGAGCTTACTTCAGCCAGGTGTAACAAAAGTGTAATATATGTTAGAGAGCCTCCTCCTCTAATCAGCTTTGAGGGGCAAAGTAGATGACAGGCATAGCACATTTTTAGAAGAGGGGCTCCCTCAAGTGGTGAAAAAATATCTTTAATATGTGATTTTCCTCCCCTTCATATCTTGCATTTGACATGCTTTATTTTGTGGTTGGGTATTGGCAGATATAAGCACAGATTTAATATGTAAGTCTGATTGCCAATACATGTATCTCTGATATATGTATTCCTTGTAATGTCTGGTTTGACCCTGAAGCTACCAAATTTATGAATTTTTCTAGTGCTACTCTCAATTTTCCATTTGTGCCTATGATTTTTTTTTAATGGGCTTCTTAGGAAAATTCATGGTTCAGTAACTTGATAGCTTCTTTTTAAAAAAGTGCCACATCATTTTAAAGAAGTGTATTTTTAACCTTAGTGCTAATGTAGCTCCAGAAGGGCTGAATGCTTTAAACAGAGAAAACCTTACATGTTCACTGTAAGTCAGAACTGACCTGATGGCATGTAATTATTCTATTCTATTTTTAACCCCCCCCCCCGAGACTTTGTTTTACTCTTGTTTTTATTTAAGTAGTGAGTCTTGCTAAGACTGCACTGAAATATTAATTGAATTTCTGGTTGCTACTATCCAATAGGAATACATATGCCAGACTAATAGGAATACATATGCCAGCTCTGTGTATGGCCCTATAATACTTTCCTGATCTGATAGACAGATATTGCAGGCACGTTACTGTATTTTCACTTTATCCATATCATTTCTTTTATCATACTCTTTCAATCTTCTGTTCCTTCTTCCCCTACAGCTAAACATTTGATACCCTAGTTTTTTTTAGTCATTGTCTATGTGTTAACATATAAAGATGAATCCTCGATTTGTGTGGCAGTACAGATTGGATAGACATACAGTCCAACATGTGTTGAGGCCAGAATAGTCAAGTGGGTTCAAGAGGTTTCCTCTTCTCCTGGTTATTTACCAAAAATAGCAAATGACCCAAGGGAAACCTCCATTTTCTTCCAAATTCAGTTTGAAGAGGAGTTCTGTACCACTCCAAGGGTATGTGATGGGAAAGCCAAAACCTTTACAAAGAGTTGTGGTCAAATACTTAAATAACTGAATCAGATTTTTTAAAAATTAAAAAACACCTTACTAATCGAATTGACGCAGTCGCTAGGTCATGTTTCAAACAGGAAACAGCCTGTTCACACCTTTGTGGAAAACATCCAGTTGAACAGAAAGTTTTGTTTTTGTTAGGAGATTAACCACATACTTGGAAAGGGGAGAAGTTAACAACTGTCCGAGAACTAAACCATCTTGACTGAGTCAAGTTATTTTAAATCAAGTCTGAAATGACTGGAACACACTGTATTTCAAAAATTCACCAGGTTTCGTAATAGTGGGAGAAGCAACTGTGTAGAGCTTAATGGCTGAAGCACGTATAATGTTCCCAAGCCTGAGACACTAGTGTAGAAGTTGTGGTTTCTAATTTATGGAGACCTTCTCCAGGTCTGCTCAGAAAAGGCCCAGTGGAAGTATATGGCACGGGACTGGCAGCATCAAATTTGGGTTTGACAAGGCAGCTGAGTCTGACTGCTGTGTCTTAGCCTCTTTCCTTTGATCTGTAAAGTAGAAGTCATGGTAACAACACAGAATTGTTGCTGGGATAGGTTATGGTAGGAAAAGCATAAGGCATGTGTCACTTTATATTTTGGTAGAAATGGATAAATAAGAGATACTTCCAGACAATGTTTCTACTGTGCAGCTGCTTTGCTTCTTGTTTATTGAATTTTCCAGAGGGTCCAGATGATGTATCTTCAATTTGCAAGCCTCTTGTGTTTCCCAAACCTTCCTTCTGTCTCCTTTCTTTCCACATCTGTAATGGAGGAAAAGAACTGGTGGTAACACAAATGCTTATGAGCCTTCTTCCAGGATGCATCTTGGACTGATGCTATAGAGTTGTGTACATGTGCAATAAAATATGAAGTTACAAGTGAGGATTATTCTTTGATTACTTTTAGTCCCCCCCACCCCCCAATATGCAAGGATGTGTTTTGTTGTCCTAAATCCTGGCAGATGTGGCTCTGCCTTTACCACCCTTATATTATCCTCCTGTTTGTCTACCTGTGCAAAAACTTGCATGAGTCAACAAATGTAGTGTTAAGGATTTTGAAATCAACAGTACCTGGAAATTTCATTTTGTCTACTTTTGATCAGTTTTCTTCCATCTCATTTTTTCTGACTGTTCTTCTGTTCCCTATGTTAGTGGAATAGCCTCATTCATGGCCATCTGCAATACTGTACCTTGAGTTAGGAGCAAACTATGATACCAAGAGTTCAGACTACTTTGTATCCCACACTTGGTAAAATCAGAACTTGGCAGAGTTACTTTTTTAGACCATCATTCCCAGAGTCCTTCTAGCTAAGGTAGTGGGGCCATGCCAATGAGGATTCTGGGAACTAATGTCCAAAAAAGTAACTTTTCTAACACAATCTATATTACAACATGGAAATGCTTAACATAGAGAAACATGCCCAGACTTTACTTTTTTTTTTAAATTTTTATTTTATACAAAAAAATACACAAAAGAACTCATACATAACAAAAATACAAAAAAAATACAAGTAATAGTGCTTATTATAAACTAAATTCTAATGTGCACCCCATACCCACGAGACTCTATTTACTATAATAATTTTTTCTTACAGATTACCTCTCCAAAATTGTATTGAGTATTCTTTAGAGGCTTTCCCCCTTCCTTTCACTAACACAAATTCCACAAATTTACCCCAAATATCATAGAAATTGTTACAACTTATTTCCCCTCTTTTTATTTTAAGTTCCATAGTCAATTTATCATTTAATGCAATGTCCCATGCTTCACAATGCCCAGACTTTACTACATGAATCATTTTAGTAATTATTCTAGCATTTTAGCAGGAATAACACTACCATGTTGTCTCAAAAATAAGATGGCATCTTATATTAGTTTTTGCTCCAAAAAGGCATTAGGGCTTATTTTCAGGGGATTTTTTCCCCATGTACAACAATCTACATTTATTCAAATACAGTCATGTCATCTTCTGGTTGCTGCACAATGGTGGAGGGCGGGGTTTCACTTAACTGGGGCTCATTTTTGGGGTAGAGCTTATATTATGAGTATCCAGAAAAATCATACTAGGGCTTATTTTCAGGTTAGGTCTTGTTTTTGGGGAAACAATACTGTTAACCAGTATAATGCTTTCATTGTAAATACTACAGAAAAACATTCAAGTAGAAAACATCTGTCTTTTTTTGGATTTTTTTTTAAAAGTTTGGACCTAATGATTGAGAAACTTTAAAATACTGCTGCATGTTTTAGTTGAGCTTGAGTATACTTCTTTGGTAAACTAGCAAAAGCCATCTCTTTTTCCAAGATGTAAATATTTTGATTATCAGCTTGTGTGGGAATTGATTTGGACAAATTCACCCTAGTCCAACCTCGTGAAACTGCTATATTAGCACAGCATAATACAGTACAGGTATTTGCAAGTCCTTCCTAATATACTGCACAGCCACATTTACCTTACATTAGCACAACCTGAGCATGCTTTTTAATATGCAGAAGAAACTAGAGCTACCTAGCCTGGAAAAAATGGGTTTAATGCTTTTGGAATGCCAGTTGTTTACTGCTGTAAAATAACTATAGGAATAAAGCCAGCAACTGAAATCCTGTTGCACAGCTCCATGGACACAATGTGAAGCTGCAGAACCCGATTCAGGAAGTCTCAGCACAGCAGAAGTGGTATTCACAAAGCACTTCCATACGCATGCAATGGTAACGATGAGACCCATGTGACTTACTGCGCAATCAGATTGCATAATCCTTGTTGTCTGGACCCAATGACTGGCAAATTTACACAGGCAATGCTTAAAGCTTACATTACACAAAGATAAACAGGATTTCAGCCAGTTAGGTTTGGTTGATTCCATACTGCAGAAATTGGTTCAGGATTTCTGTTACCAAAAGTAACATTTGTAGTCCAACCAAAGTTGAGCACTTGTTGGAATTGTGTGAAATAATTTGAAGTACTCAACATTATTTGAACTACAGTATAGCCATTCCTACAGATGATGGAACCTGTATTGATATAGAGCCGACTTATTTATCAGTGTCTGTCAATCCTATTTTAGGCAGTCTTTCAGTATATAGCTATCGGCCGTTACATTAGTTAAAGATAGAATGCAAATAGAACTAAATACCTGCAAAATAATGTTTTAAAAAAGAATAACAGAAGAAGAGTATTAATAAACATCCATGATAAAACCTCTTGGAGAGGGGAGTTAAAAGACTAGGGAAATAAAAAAGTATTTGCATTATCTGAAAAGAAATTAAGTCTGTAATCATATGTCCAATAACCTGAGATCAAGTCCTATAATTAACTTATGAGTAAACATACAGACAGAGGAACTAGAGACCAAATTGCTAACATGCGCTGGATTATGGATAAAGCCAGAGAGTTCCAGAAACTTCTGCTTCATTGACTATGCAAAAGCCTTTACCTGTGTGGACCACAGCAAACTAAGGCAAGCCCTTAAAGAAATGGGAGTGCCTGACCACCTTATCTATCTCCTGAGAAATCTATATGTGGGACAGGAAGCAACAGTTAGAACCAGATATGGAAAAACTGATTGGTTCAAAATGGGGAAAGGAGTACGACAAGATTGTATATTGTCTCCCTGCTTATTTAACTTACATACAGAATACATCATGCAAAAGGCAGGACTGGATGAATCCCAAGCCGGAATTAAGATTGCCAGAAGAAATATCAACAACCTCAGATATGCAAATGACACCACTCTGATGGCAGAAAGTGAGGAGGAATTAAAGAACAAATGAAAGAGGAGAGCGCAAAAATGGTCTGAAGCTCAACATCAAAAAAACTAAGATCATGGCCACTTCCTGGCAAATAGAAGGGGAAGATATGGAGGCAGTGACAGATTTTACTTTCTTGGGCTCCATGATCACTGCAGATGCAGACAGCAACCACGAAATTAAAAGACGCCTGCTTCTTGGGAGGAAAGCAATGACAAACCTTGACAGCATCTTAAAAAGCAGAGACATTACCTTGCCAACAAAAGTCCGAATAGTCAAAGCTATGGTTTTTCCTGTCGTGATGTATGGAAGTGAGAGCTGGACTATAAAGAAAGCTGACCGCCGAATAATTGATTCTTTTGAATTGTGGTGCTGGAGGAGACTCTTGAGAGTCCCTGGACTGCAAGAAGATCAAACCTATCCATTCTGAAGGAAATCAACCCTGAGTGCTCACTGGAAGGACAGATTCTGAAAGCTGAAGCTCCAATACTTTGGCCTTCTCATGAGAAGAGAAGACTTCTCTGGAGTCTTCTCTTCTCATGAAAAGAGTTCACTTCTGGAAAAGACCCTGATGTTGGGAAGGTGTGAAGGCAAGAGAAGGGGACGACAAAGGACGAGATAGTTGGACAGTGTCACTGAAGCTACCAACATGAGGCAGTGAAAGACAGGACAGCCTGGCATGCTCTGGTCCATGAGGTCACAAAGAGTTGGACACATCTTAACGACTAAAGAACAACAAATATACAGGATTGTGTGTTAAGTAAGTGTCAGGTGAGCCTCCCAGGGAGACAGTTCTGTAAGCAGGGTGCCATAACAGAGAAGATTCTCCCTCTGGCTGTCCACCCAGTGTCATGGTGAGCCAGGGGTTACATACTTTAAGGCTCTGGACTTTTGGGTAATAGGAATTATGATGCCATATGCCGTTCTTCTTAGACTTTCCCTTACATTCTGAACATAGCTATACTTGCCACAGTAGTTAGGAGATAAATCATTTGATTTTCTTCGTTTCCAAAAACATCCTGTATCAATCTTCATTGTAGTACAAAGTATGGAACAGGCAATTAAGAGTCATTACCCTTACAAAGGATCTGCCTCTTATTGGTTCCTACAGAGACATCCATTTGCCTGTATTTTGGGGGTTTCCTGTCCATCTCACCACTGAAGGTGGATATACCCAGGGGAGGATCTCTGAAGAATGTGTAAAAGCAAGCAAGGCTTCTGTACCTTCAGTAATTATATAGAAAAGGAAACTTCAGCACATGTAGTTTAAATCATGCAGCATGACTGCAATTGAAGCTGCAGGAGTCCCTCCATCTTTTCCATCTTGAGCATTTACTAATTGTGCAGTCAGAAGACTAGTGCGGGTCAAGGCATTCTTTCAGGTGTTTGGTCCCATGTGTTTTTTTTTTCAGGTAAGCACCAGTACTTTAAGTTGTGCAGATCCCAAAGACCACAGCTGCTTAGCGGCTTTGCAGCTGCATTCCAAAATAAATTCAATTTCTGAGCAGTCTTCAAGATGGGGAATAATTTTATTCTGAGAGCTGGAAGAATAATCTCTAGCACAATTCAGACATTACTTAACATAGCTAGAATTACTAGCCTTGAACTGGAGGACCTAGTCCACCTCCTCTCTGTCGTTGCTTTCCAGATGTGGAAGGAGCTGTTACATGCTCATGGATAAGTTTCACACATGAATAAGAGTGCAGGGTTTTTCTTGTGAGCATATTGAGCAATCGGTCGTGGAGCAACACGGTTTAGCAAAAGCAGTGTCACCTGGCCCCAGTCATAGTCAGTGGGAGATACTTTGATACAGAAATGGACAAGGACAACAGGTTATCCCTTGACAATCCATCTCGTATTGACAGAACCGGTTAAGCAACCTGGATGTCGTTGGTTGCAAATGGCAATTGTGTTATAGTTGGTTATTATAATCCTAAGGGAGACAGGTCAAAGTCTTGAATAAATATCTTGCATCAGTGTGGATTGATGGAAAACAATAAAGAACAGGAAAAGCTGGCCACTTCAGTAGGGCTGACGCTGCTTGCTAAAAAAAGTGTCCTAGAGAGTCTTTCAGATGGCAAGAAGGCTCATGTAGAGCATGGGAAAAAGATTAAGTTGTTGCGTGTACTTATCCACTGTGGGTAGTTTGTTGTGTGGCTGACATGAAGAAGAGCAACTGGACTTAATTCTTTTTTTAAAAAAACAATCTATATGGTACAGTAATTTATTAAGCCAGTGTCATGTATAGAATTACAGACAAGAACTCAGAAGGTCTAGGTTAAAGTCTCTGCTCAATCATGGAAATCCATGGAAGAAGCACTGCCAAAACCGTTCCTTAAATACCTCATATACCTTGGAAATGGCTGTTAGGGTTGCCATAAGGTAGATATGACTTGATGGCACATCACATGCAGTTTATTTAAGAAGCTGGCAGGTTTCGGTACGTACTTTTAAAAAATGTCAACGTAATACATCTGGAATAGTATATTGGTTACAGCTAGGCAACGTAGCATCCTTCTGTAGGATGAATTCCTTACGATTATTTTCTTTCCCTTATGCAATGTGCAAAAAAGTGTTTATTTAAAAAAAAACACACAGTAGGATTGTCCTTACATTCATCTCCTGCTTCAAGGCATGGTTCTCCCGTGAGATTAACCCTATATTGCCCAGGTTACAGTATGCTGCAGGTGGAGATGATGAATATATAAAAAAGAAAGCAATGAAAATACTTGTAATCCAGGCTGGATGAGTCACACCTGTGAGCAAAACTTTGCAGGGGAACTCATTGCTTGATCGTGGAAAGGGCTTACAGGATAGCACACTTGATTTTGCAAAGTGTTTAGCCCGTTTCTATAACAGCTTTGGTTGTGCATTTCAGAAATTTATTTATTTATTTTATACCCTGCTTATCTGGTCGACATGACCACTCTAGGCGGCTAATCACATCTCTTAATAGGACTACAGTTAAGAGTTTGAAAGGGTGGTAAAGTCCCATGTGCTCATAATCAAGAGTTTTACATCGGAGTTTGAAATTTTGTTCTGCATTAAGAACACTATTGCTGTGATCAAAGAAGATTATGAAGGGGAATTAATGTGCCAATAACCGTAAAGCTCAATCTATACTGGGCATCTGGAAGTTGAGTCATGGCAGCTGGACTTCTTTCCTATTAGGTTGAAATCTTGTGCTGCTTATCCAAGTTTCAAACTAATAGGAAAGAACCCCACTTGCCATGACTCAATTTCCAGACAACCTTACCTGGATGACTGAGAATCTTCACATATATACTGGGCATGATTGTCTGGAGATTTTTAGTATTGGGATTAAATACAACTTTGCTAAAATATGCTGCTTACTGCCATCCTTGTTCCTTCCCTTAAGGTTGTCGCTGTTAACATCTTGCATCATTCACTGTGTAACAACAGTAGTCTAAGAAAGAGCATTCAGAAAAGAAGCAGCCAGGTGAGACTGTCAAATTCTTTAGTACTGACATTCAGTTAAAATCCAGATTGAGTTTTTCCGACTCAAGTTTTTTGAGTTTAAACTTTCATTTCATAATGGTCTGTGTGTCCTGGGGTGGGTATTGGGGGGTAGGTGTGATGTTAAATCACTGAATATATATACAGTGGTGCCTCGCTTAACGACGATAATTCATTCCAGGAAAATTGCCGTTAAGCGAAAACATCGTAAAACGAAATTAAAAACCCCATTGAAATGCATTGAAACCTGTTCAATGCATTCCACTGGGGTAAAAACTCACAGCCCAGTGAAAATCCTCCATACGGTAGCCATTTTCACTGCCTGTAAAGCGAGAAATCCGTCCCTAAGCACAGTGGGGAGCCATTTTAAGCACACGGTGGCCATTTTGAAACCGCCGATCAGCTGTTAAAAAACACATTGTTTTGCAAAGAATCGGTTCCTGAAGCAGGGAACCAATCATCGCAAAGTGAAAAAACCCTATTTAGACCATTGTTTTGCGATTGGAAAAAGATCGATGTACAGCAATTTCGTCATAATGCTGGACAATTGTTAAGCGAGGTACCACTGTAGCTTGATGAAGTCAGGAAGATTTTGATCATGAGCCCTTAAGGGTATATATATGAAGGCACTCTATGTGTGCCATCTACATGAGGTGGTGACTTCAGACTGAAGTTTCTGATACTACTGAAGTTTTCAGTAGAATCTTAATGATGTTTGGCATTTTTTCCAGCTGTTTTGATATGCTTTCAGAAAGCATTTCCTGCTATATGTCTGGTGTTATAATGGAAATGGTTTGTTGTGCGCCTAGGGTCAAGATCAGAAACTGCTGGATAGTCTATGTCCTTTGCGTCGCACAAAGAGAAGATGGGTTATTACAACCTTGGAACTTGACGAAGAAGACAAAGGACCATTCCCTAAATTTATTGGACAGGTAATTGTTAAAGAAAACTCCACGAAAAACAAAACAAAAAAAGACTTGGGTATTTTTTTGGTCCAGTTCTCTTGGATTTGATCTGCAGTGCCATTTAGCAGTTGAAGTGGATTCTTGTCTAGGGATTGACAGATTTTGAGCTCACAGGCTTTGCTTCACTTTTCCTAGAACCCCATGTCCATTGGATGGTTCCAGATGCAAAAGACACACACAGAGGGGATCAAGCAACACATTAAGAGGAATGCTCATTCCACAGGATTCATGCATCCCAACCACACACAACTGTATTTCCTCAGAGACTTGTGACTTGCCAGTCAGACTTGCAAATTCAGCTTCCAAAGGCCAACCTCAAGTACAGCATGCCAAGTGCAATATATGTACTGGCCCTATCTACTTTTGTTCAATTCAGTAGCTTAGTTTAGATAAAGAAAGCAGTTGTTGAGGTACAACACCCAGAAGTCTCCTGGGATTGACCCAGTTTGAATTCTGTGGGCTTTACATTCCTTTCATGCCCATCCAAAAAACAAACAAACAAACAAACAAAAAAAAACAACAACAAAAAAACACCCTCAACTGGTACCCAATGAGAAAGAAATCTCTCCATTTCTGAGTGCTGATGCAGAGGAACTTGCTGAGCAGAACTAAGCTTGGTGCCATGGACTCAGAAGCCATTGTTCATTCATTGCATGTACCTTTTTGTCCACCCTAGTTGTAGCTGACAAAAGCTTGTTCTGTAGTACAGTCGTGCCCCGCTTTACGAATACCCCATTTAACGACGAATCTGCTTGACGGTGAGGTTTTTGCGATCGCAAAATGATGGTTTGAATGGGGTTTTTTCGCTTTGCAATGATTGTTTCCCTGCTTTGGGAACTGATTTTCACTTTACGATGATCAAAAACAGCTGATTGTCGGGTTTCAAAATGGCCACCGGTTAAAGAAAATGCCCCCCCTGCTGTGCTTAGGGACGGATTCCTCACTGCACAGGCATGGAAAATGGCCACCCCTATGGAGGATCTTCGCTGGACGGTGAGTTGTCAGCCCATTGGAACGCACTGAACAGTTTTCAATGCATTTCAATGGGCTTTTTAATTTCTCTTTACGACGTTTTCGCTCTACAGCAATTTCGCTGGAACGAATTAATGTTGTCAAGCGAGGCACCACTGTACATGTGTTATCATTTCTTAGGTGGAAATACAGGCAACTGAAGTACTTTAAAGAAGCGGTCCCCAGAGCAGCTGGGGAAGGTGGGACACCCCCCACGCTCATGCGCATGTGTGAACAAGCTCTCTCCCCCCCTTCTCTCCTCTATCTCTCCTCTTTCTCTCTCTCTCTCTCTCTCTCCTCCCACTCTCTCTCTCTGTAATCCATAACAGTGAAGTAATGTTGTATACCAGTCTGGTATGCATTTGATGGTTAAAAATACTTTAATAAGTTAAATACGTATAAATATCTTCTATTAGTGACTTCATTTCAATGAAACCTACATACGTTTTTAAAAACTCAATGAGGGCTTCATTGAAATGAAGGCAATAAGTACACATAAAGTTATATTCAAAGTATTAACCAACCAGGTCAGGGGCTGAATAACCCAAATGTCATGAAAACTCACAGTTGCTGCTTTATCATAACAATAACAATAAAACAATTAAGATGAGAGGGTGTTAATCATTATCCACAGGCTTGGGTTGAAGGGGAAAGGTCTGGACAGGTGAGTCAGTGAGATCAACACAGCAATTAATAAAGGGAAAAATTGCAGATGCTGGATAGTTTACTAATATATATGTCTCACTGATAATCTTGATGTACTATTTAATTTAGTGGGAAATCATTGACCTCAGTAATACAAGTGACCATGGGTCTTCCTTGTCTAAGTGCGGGGATGGGGGATGGCAAATTAGGACTGTCTGTATACTCAGATAGTGATTTGGTGTTATTGCTTTTGGTCACCCATTTACTGCTATTCTGTGGCTTCTGTGATATTTTTTGTTTAAGCTTTTAAACGAGTAGTTATTTTGTATGGCTACTGCATACATGATCACTATGTTATGTGGTGGCTGACATTCTAGCTAGCCTGCTACTTAGATGGCAGCTGTATAGCTACAGTGGTGCCCCACGTAGCGACGATAATCGGTTCCAAAAAAATCGTCGCTATATGGATTTGTCACTATGCGCGGCAAAAAAGCCCATCGGAACGCATTAAAACACATTTAATGTGTTCCTATGGGCAAAAAACTCACCGTTATGCAAAGATCCTCCATGCGGTTGCCATTTTCGCTGCCCGTTAAGCGAGGAAAGGGCGCAAAAACACAGCAGGTGGCCATTTTTTTACCTGGTGGCCATTTTGGAACCACTGATCAGCTGTTAGAAAAAACATCGCAATGCGAAAATCGGTAAGCAAAACGCTTACCGATCATCGCAATGCGATATTTTGCCATTAAAAACATCGCAAAAAACACATCGCTATGCGGATTCGTTGTTAAATAAATCGCTCGTTATACGGGGCACCACTGTGTATCCAAAACTATCAGCTTAGCAGAACCTGCCAGAACTTCTGCTTCAGCTTTGCTGGCATAGCCCTGTGGCATAGAATTACCTCTATGCTACAGTGAGACGGTAGAAACCCTGTTCAGTTCCAATATCAGAACAATAGTTTTGAATAAATTAGCAGGAGCTGGACTCAATGATCCATAAGGTCCCTTCCAGCTCTGTAGATTTAACATAATGATGATGATATTTATTGCCAACCTATTTTGTTTTATAGCTCTTCAATGATGTAGCTCGAGATCTGTCTGTTAAATACCTTATTAGTGGACCTGGTGTGGACGAGAATCCAGAGATTGGCTTGTTTTCTATTGAGGACGATGCCAATGGAAATGTATATGTGCACCGTTGTATTGATCGAGAAAAAACACCCTCTTTCACGGTATTTATGGCTGAGAAAAGCACCTTTTATATAATTTCATCCTGCATCTGTTGTTGTACTCACAGTCACAGAAATCTGTGGGCAGGCCCATTTGAGTTCACAGCATAGCTTACTTTATTTAGGCATTGGTAAGTATTAAGAGAAGAGAAGACTCCCTGAAAAAGACCCTGATGTTGGGAAAGTGTGAAGGCAAGAGGAGAAGGGGATGACAGAGGATGAGATGGTTGGACAGTGTCATCCAAGCGACCAACATGAATTTGACACAACTCCAGGAGGCAGTGGAAGACAGGAGGGCCTGACATACTCTAGTCCACTGGTTCTTAACCTTTGTTACTCGGATGCTTTTGAACTGCAACTCCCAGAAACTCCAGTCAGGACAGCTGGTGGTGAGGGCTTCTGGGAGTTGCAGTCCAAAACTCCTGAGTAACCCAAGGTTAAGAACCAGTGCTCTAGTCCATGGGGTCTCGAAGAGTCGGACACCACTAAACGACGACAAGAATTAAAACTGATTGGTTCAAAATTGGGAAAGGATTACGACAAGGCTGTATATTGTCTCCCTGCTTATTTAATTTATATGCAGAAAGGCAGGACTGGAGGAATCCCAAGAAGGGGATGACAGAGGACGAGATGGTTGGACAGTGTCACCTAAGCAACCAACATGAATTTGATCCAACTCCGGGAGGCAGTGGAAGACAGGAGGGCTTGGCGTGCTCTGGTCCATGTTTACTTAAAGACTAAACAACAACAAGTGTTAAAAATGTGCTGCTGATATACCACCCCATAGGGTTTAAAGATGTCTCTGGGCAGTTAAACTTGGCAGACTACAGATTGCCACCCCCCCAGTGAGCTCAAATTTACCGACCTTGGAAGAATGGAAGGCTACATGAACCTTAAGCCAGCTACCTGGGAATGAACCCGGGTCATTAGCAGAGTTTCGGCTACAGTGTAACCACTGCACCACGAACCTCCTCAATTGCCTTTCATCAGTCTTCTGGATCTCATAGATATTTGCTGTTTATTTGCATATTACATTGCTATCCTATCTTTCCTTGAATTAGCTTAACAGGATGCGAGTGCCTCTCCTCATCCAGGGCTTCGCCCATGGATTTTTTTTTAAAGCCAAACGGTGTACATGATACTGGCTCCTAAAGCCATTTTTAAGGCATATGAGCAACATACACAGAACATTGGAACATTTGAGACTTGTGCTAGAGTGCTTAAATTGCAGTATTACAGTCAAGCCTCTGCTCCTGACCTGAGTTTTATCCCAACAGATTCAGGTAGCCAGATTCAGGTAGCCTTCCATCCTCCTGACATTGGTAAAATAACTATCCAGAGAGTGTTCTACTATGGGGTGATATATAATTCAAAACAACATTTGAGTGGTGGATTGTTAGAGAAGGTGGGATTCCCTTGATTGCTATTGGGTGACATTTTATCATGTGTAATAGCACATGCTGTGTTTGCTTTTAGTGCCTAGCCATTCCAGCCTTGGATAGAGATTTTTATGCTAGTTCTTTTTAAAAAGTGACACATTTGCCAAGATGGTTGTGGAATCTCCAGTTCTATTATTTTTATGGTTCATGAGTCATAGGAAGCAATATGAACTTAGTGGGATTTATCCATTGTGAGAGTATGCTAAACCTGAGAGTTCTGAAATAAATCAAATTATTTTCCTTCTTGAAGGTAAAGTAATTCATTTGGAACTTTATGAGATATGATGGTGATCAGATTTATCAACTCTGCCACAGTGCCAATCAAGCAACAAAGTCATTTTAGAAATGATACCATTTCTGCCCCACATGACCAGATCCTAACTTGTTTTTGTTTAATGTTCAGATACACTTTGATGTCGCAAATAGAGAGACTGGGGAAATAGTGGATAGATCTCTCCTCTTCAACGTTAAAATCAAGGATATAAATGATAATGCACCTGAGTTTCCCAAAAAGGAATATAATATCACTATGACAGAAAAACAGAGCAGAGGTAAGTTTTAGATTATGTGTTATATCAAATGCAAAGTGTTAGATCAGGCCAGTGTTTTCTCCTGTGCGACTGATTTTTGTTTTGCATTGATTTTACATATTGTATCATATTGATTATTTGAGAGGTGTTGTAGTACGTTGGATTAGCACTCAGGAAACCTGGGATCAAATCCCTGCTCAGCCATGAAAATTCATTTGGCAATGGTAAGCCACTCCCTGAACATGTCACATATTTTTATGTGGTCTCCATAAATTTGAAGCAACATGAGGGTGTGTAAGAGCAGTAAATTGTGTGTTATGTATATTATGTGCTCTATTACCATTATACTGTACACTGTTTTGAAATGTTTGAATATAAGAGGTGTAAGTAAAGGTAAAGGTTCCCCTTGGCATTTAGTCCAGTCATGTCCGACTGTAGGGTGCGGTGCTCATCCCTGTCTCCAAGCCGTAGAGCCAGCGTTTTTGTCTGAAGACAATCTTCCGTGGTCATGTGGCCAGTGCAACTAGACACAGAATGCTGTGACCTTCCCACCGAGGTGCTACCTATTTATCTACTTGCATTTTTACATGCTTTTGAACTGCTAAGTTGGCAGGAGATAAGAGGTATACAGGTACTTATAAATGAGGATGTGCAGGTAAACGTTTTTTGTTTTTGTTTCAGAAATGAAAGAGGCCAGGCCTCTTTCATTTTTGTGGTTTTAACCTATCAGTTTTGTCACTGAAAAAGCCTATTTTAGGTTCTTTTGTTTCAGATTCTCCATTCCAGTTTCTGACACTTGAAAAGCCCTAATGAATCCTTTAAAACCCATAAAAACTACTCAAAAAAGGAGAGACAAGGCAACAGAGAATTCATCTATACTGAGAGCAGGCAACAGTAAATGAAAAATTAAAATAATCAGAAAAAAAAACACGAAAAGGTGGAATAAATAAAACAGAATAAATACGCAGTAAGTTAAGTAAATTAAAAATAAAAATAAAACAGGGAAACCATGGTGCCCTCCTACACAGGTGAAAAAGTAATAAAAGTTTTACAAAACATACTGTACAGCCCCTCTCCCAAAAACCAGGAAAAGCAAGCAAATAAATAAGTGTAAAAATAAGATTGGCCCCATCAAAACAAAACTACAAGAATATGGCAGATTTCTCTCTCCACTACCACTTCTTAACTTTTAGGAAGGTTAAGCAGGCAACAACAAAAACAGAACTAAAGTGTGGGCACAGTAGTCTAGACGAGGCCTAACCAGTTTTGAATAGAGGGAAGCTTATACCTCATGGAGTTTGGAAACTATACTTCTGTTAATGCAGCCTAAAATAGCATTTGCCCTTTTTTGCAGCCAGATCACACTGCTGGCTCATATTCAGCTTTTGATCTGCAACAATTCCAAGATCATTCTCGCTTGTAGTATTGCTGAACCAAGTATCCCCCATCTTGTAACTGTGCACTTGATTTCTTTTTTTTTTTCTATATTTAGAATTTAGCACTTATTCTGCTAAGTTTCAATCTGTTGTTTTCAGCCCAGTGCTCAAGCCTATTCAGATCTTTTTGAATCTTGTTCGCTTCTTCCATATTCCTTCAGTTTTTAAATGCAAGGATATCCAAGACATTCAGTGGATATTTGGAACTCTGAAGAAGAAAGAAAATAGGAGCACCACCTCTCATGAATATAGTTTGTGGTTTAATCTCTAATAAACCAGAATGAGTGATCTTTTATTTGACAAAATGAGTTCTTCACATGCTGGGATCATTTGAAGAGGCAACCTTTTCTGGATCAGTGTGCCAAAATTGGAACTGGGAAATCAGACCTTAGAAAAGTTGCTATTTATGGATAATTCTGGTAATTATAGACCAAAAAAAGTAATTTTTCCAAGAGCTGGATAGCGAGGAGATAGAGGAACAATCTGCACTGAGGCTCAAGCAAAGCCCAGGAAGCTGCCACAAATGCTTTATTTCTTGTTTTAATTTCAGGGAACCTAGTTTTCAATGTCACAGCCTTTGACAGAGATGAAGAAGGCACAGAGAACTCTGAAGTGACATATTCTATGGTTTCACAGGCACCTCGGTCGAAACAGCCTGGCTTCACAGTTGACCCTTCCACTGGGCAGATACACAGCACAGGATGCTCTAGTTATGAGGTACAGCACTTATAAATAAACTCTGGATTGATGTTTGCATGAGATTCAGGTGTGGTCCTTTTCAGTAGAAGTTGCTTTGTAGCAGGCGCCTGTAAAATCACAATATCATAGCACAGAGTTGGAAGAGTTCAAAAAGGCCATTTAACCCAGTCCCCTACCAGTGCAGCAATTCACAGCTAAGCTATCCCTGTTTTAAAAATTCAAAGGAAGAGTCCTCCACTTTCTTGTGTAGTCTGTTCTATGGAGTAGAGTCAACCTTCTGACTTTGTACTGGAAATTCAGGAGGCCTCAATGGATTTGTTCCATGAAAAGTTAGGGTGAATCAGATTGATACCTCTCAGTTCAGATTGATACCTCTCAACTTTTATAAAAAATTAAGTCTTAATATTTTAATTTTGTATAGCCTGCTAGTGCTTTCAGACTTCTGATCAAGGCTACAGATCATGGATTTCCACCGCAGTCATCAACAGCAACAGTTAACATCGTTGTGGAAGATTCTAACAACAATATGCCTACATTTACCAAGGAAGAAGTAAGAACGGAGTTTGTGTGATTGAATGAATATTGGTAATGGTAGGGAGGTTGCCCTCCGCCCCACTGTGAAATGGAAAGGTTTGCCTATATGAAGATCTTTGTTAAGGAATTATTTCCCTTGATGGATGATGCTTTTGTAGCTCAAGTACTTTTAATACAGACATGAGAGGAACAGGTTTGGAGAGATGGAGAGTGAGTCAGTATTTCAGATCTTGTCGAAGGCTCAGAAGTGAGGCAGAACTAAGGGCAAGGGACTCCTTAAGTTTGACAGGGAAGTGAGATTTTTAATAAAGGTTTAATAGATTTTAATTCTTGCTTTTAAAATTCTTTTTCAAATTGAGTTGTTACATTCCATGTGCTTGTTTTTAAATCCTGTAAACCAACCTGAAGTGGAAATATGCGATAAATAAATAAATAAGGTAGAGAAAATCTCCACCTATAGGATATCAGGCAGGGAGTATATAGAGGGAAGAACTGCCTTTGAACACCAAACCAGTGGCAAAGGTTCTGAAGGACAGTTTCTTCCTTGGCTGAAGGAATGCATGGGATCGATTTGGTTTAGCTATCTGGCTGCAGAACAAAGGCTGGGAGTTCGATTCCCCACTGTGCCTCTTTGACAGGGGCTTGACTTGATGATCCTTAGGGTCCCTTCCAGCTCTGCAGTTCTAAGATGATGACGATTTAACTGCAGAAGTGAATGTCTGCCATAATGGGAGCACTATCAGAGGGCTAAGCCTATTCCTTTCCCACCCCCACCCCAGCGGTCTTAGCCTTTCAAGTCTGCATCTTTTCTGTCTGAGTATCTCACGAGGACACTCATGTCTTGGTTATTGGACAATGTGTCAGAAAGGATGGGAACTGTTGTTAATGTATCTAGATGCCCTTTTTTCTATTTTCAAGTACCACCTGGATGTTCCAGAAGGCAAAACAGAACACAATATCTTACGCCTCCCTGTGGAAGACAAAGATTCCCCCAACACAACTGCCTGGATAGCCAAGTATAGGATCGTGCAAGGAAATGAAAACGGGAACTTCTTCATTGAGACAGACCCTAAGAGCAATGAAGGGGTGTTAAGCATTGTAAAGGTAATGTCATTGAAGGGGGTATTTTGAGAATTATTCTGTGGCTTTGGTGGAGAATGGTTGGCTCTTTGTTTTGGCAATTAATTTCTGCCCCACCTTTCTCCCAAAACCAGGACACAGGGTAGCTCAGGTCAAATGTCGATAGAATGCAACCAGTGATAAGGTTAAACTACAAATAAATGAGATTTAAAGATCCTGTTCATTACAGGCAGAGCTCCTGTGTTCTCCAAGGCACAAGCAGAAGGCCACCCTGCTTGGATTCATGGTGACTTATGCTTGTGCAAGAAGGGTCTGGGTATCTCCATGTGCAAGCCCATTGTGTGTGCAGTGGAATGTTATGCACCTGGTATGACTTCTGGACTATGGCTTATGGCCTAAATCCTATTGCTGTCCCAAGTAGGGTTAGACCTATTGAATCAATGAGATTTGGAACAGTGCTAGCTTACCATTTAAGAAATGTTTCAGTCGATCTGATCTGGTTGTGACTAGCAACTGGGTTTAGTAAAAAATACCGGGGTCCTTAGACTGGCCATGTTGAGGAAGGATTAGAAGCAAAGCAAAAAGCAAAGCGTGCTGCTTATATACCGCCCCATAGTGCTTCAAGTGCTCTCTGGGCAGTTTACAAGTTAATTATGCTGGCTACACATTGCCTTCCCCAGCAAGCTAGGTACTCATTTTACCGACCTCGGAAGGATAGAAGGCTGAGTCAACCTTGAGTCGGCTACCTGGGATTGAACCCCAGGTTGTGAGCACAGTTTTGGCTGCAGTACAGCAGTTTAACCACTGCACCACGAGGCTCTGTTAGAGCTGCCATCTCATAGCATTTGAAGAACGGTGTGCTTCCCGTTAGAGATGGGAAGGTTATTTCTTTGGCTGAACCAGTGTTTGGTGCTTTGTAGCAGTGGATGCCCACTGAGAGCAGCATCAGAAGAGTGGGACAGAGAATTTGGGCTGCTGCCTCTGAGTGAGTACACGCCAGAGGTGTTGGGGCTGGTAAGCTCTGAAACCTGTTCAGCTGAAGAATGAACTGGCACAAATCACAGAACTGGCAGTCCGTGCCCATCGCTGCTTCCCATCCTTGTTCTGTATTATAGGCAAGCCTTCCCCTGCCCCATGCTCTCTAGGAGTGATGGAGTCATTCCTAATCACCACCTCCCCTTAGCCCTGCTAACAGAGGACTGTAAGAGTTACAGTAAAATAGATTTGGAGGAAATGGCCATAGCTCACCAGAATGTAATAATGGAAGTTCTGTTGTTGCTGTTGTTTTCTCTGTCCCCCCCAGCCTTTGATCTATGATGGCCTCCCTGGGAAGAACCTTGTGATTTCAGTGGAGAATGAAGAGGATTTTTTCCTTTGTGAAGGAGGTTTGGCAAAGACTGCTCCTCCTCCCGCAGCCTCCAAGGCACGGGTGAACATTAACGTGATTGACAAAAACGATGCCCCCCAGTTTAATCCTTCAGTCCTTGTTCTTCAGCAAGAGGAGGGGGTCAAGCCGGGGGTCAGGATCGGACAATATATAGCTAAAGATCCAGACACATCTCGCCACGTTGTAAGGTATGTGGTTAAGAGCTAGTGATTCTCCTGTGAATTTTTTTTGATTTGTATTAATTCTTATAAAGATTCTGCTTCAGATTGTACCTCAGCAAGAACTTCACAAATCACTAGATTGTTTTGGCAATATTTTCAGAGTCTTGTCAAACTCTAGTTTTACTTTTGATGTCAAAGAGTATGTTCTTACTCATTAAAAAGGGAAAGGAATTTAATAGAAGTTGAAATAAATTATGAATGATATATCCACAGAACCTCTCTATCCAGCATGCCTGTCTTTTAGGAACCAACCACCTTGGAGGCTTTTCAGGACTAGATCTGAGCATAAGATCATGCTGGTCCTCTTGTTTTGTCTTACTATGTTTTTTTTTTAATGGAAATGTTGCACTTTGGTGTGAAATCCTTTTTCCAGTCCCTGGTTTACGATAATGAGCTCTGTTTTGTTGGAGTAGGATGGACAATGCAATGCTGACAGACTGCATAGATCCCTTTGATCTTAATTGTGGGTCATCCACATCATGCTTCAAAGATTGGCATATCCAGGAACATGAGTCTCATGAAACTCAGCTCCTCTAAAACCTGGTGCAATCCCTTCTGCATGCTGTGTTAATGTAGAAAAAAAAAGAGTTAAGATTTTCTGATGCTGTGCTGCCAGACTGCAGTGGTGAGGGATGTGGTTCCTGGCGTGTTCTGGCTGAGGGAAGAAATTGGCCCCCAGATTGACTTAGTTACCTTGGTACACATGTTGCATGCCCCTAAAATCAAATTCAAATTCTATTCTATTCTATTCTATTCTATTCTGTTTACTTCTTTATTTATTAAACAGTCTGCCTTTCTCCTGATAAGGAGACTCAAGGTGCCTCACAGTGTTCAAAAAGTGAAATTAAAAAGACAGTAAATTATACATTGAAAACAATTAAATAATTAAACTACAAAAGCAAGCAAAGCATGCTGCTGATATACCACTCCATAGTGCTTAAAACACAGTCTGGGCGGTTTACAAGTTAATTATGCAGGGTACACATTGCCTCCTCTCCCCCGCAAGCTGGGTACTCATTTTACCCACCTCAGAAGGATGGAAGGCTGAGAGAGCCTTGAGCTCACTACCTGGGATTGAACCTTGGGTCGTGAGCACAATTTTGGCTGCAGTTTAATCACTATACCGCAAGGCTCTGTATAATAATAATGCCATGTTACATCATAAGGAGAGAGTTTGCCTTCGCACGGCAATGTTTGTGTAGAAGTTTGTTTGTTTCTGATCCCCCAAAACAAGAGAGCTGGGTGCAAAGCCAGCTGTTCTTAGCCAGCCTTCGGTACGCATGTTGGCTGAGCCCCAAGATATTCTGTGATTGTTTTGTAAGCTAATTTGGTGTCAGGTTTTATCTGCTACCTCTCTGGAGAACTAGCTCAGCTGCTAGATACTCAGTTTCTAGTCCTGTTGGGGATTGGGAAGCAAACCTTGTGCTTAATGGCTTGTAATGTTTTTATTAATTGAACTTAAAGCTTCTAATTTCTTTTTCAAGATACAAAATAGCTTCTGACCCTGATGGCTGGGTGACTATCGACGAAAACTCTGGGACGGTGTTGACGGCAAAAACACTTGATAGAGAATCTCCTCATACAAACAACAACATCTATACCGTTGTGGTTCATGCCATTGATGATGGTGAGTTTCTACTCGGATAGCAGTGGCAAACTATCCTGTGTTTGTCTATCTGTGTGTGTCTCCCCCCCCCCCTTGTGTGTGTGTGTTTGTCAGCTATGGAGAAAGTTCTTCTCATAGCATTTCACCCCAATCCAAATCTAATACCACATCAGAATTATCCCTTTTCATATCTTAAACAAGGTTTTGCTTGCTGTTTTCTTATTTATTTTACCATCTATACTGCATGTCTTCAGCAACAGTGTTCTCTCCTTTTTTCTGCAATGTTCAAGAAGACAGGCTACAAGTTTTGCCGCTTCTTCTCATAGATGTCAAGCAGCAAACAGCTCTCCTGTATGTGGATAATGTGCCACGTTCTGGTTAATGGACCACATACTGTGGAAGCTGTGAACACATTGAGACCACCTGAGGTATAGTGTTCTTGCGTGATTTTAAACACCTTGGTGGCCATGTAAGGAAAAAAGAAGCAAAAAAAAAAAATTACCTCACCCTGTCCAAAAATATGTTGAAAAGCTGCCTTAAAAACTCATCCCAGTTATAAACATCATCCTGACCCCGGAGGTGAACTGTGACTTACGGTCTCTTTGTCCCTCAAGACCTTGCAAAACAGGTGGAACTAGAATGATATATGATGACCTAAAGTTTACCGAAGGTTTTACCTCCAGAGGTGAACGGTGTGGTAAGAGTTAGCTGAGGATGTCAGATCATTTAAGCGGATGGCTGAAATTCATCTTTTATCTTGAAAGTTCCTTCCGGCTGAGGCAGTGCTTTGTTGTTTTGTTATATGCTGTCAAGTTGTCACCCTAAGGGTGACCCTATGAATGAGTGATCTCCAAAATATCCTGTTCTCATCAGACTTGCTCAGCTTTTGTACACTCAACTCTGTGGGTCCTTTAAGGAGTCAAACTGTCTCATATTTGGTCTTCCTCATTTCTTGCTGCCTTTCAAACTTTCCTAGCTTTATTGTCTTTTTCCAGAGAATCCTGTCTTCTCATGATGTGCCCAAAGTAGGACAGCCTCAGTTTTAGCATTTTTGCCTCCAGAGAGAGTTCAGGCTTGATTTGATTTAGGACTCACTTGTTTATCTTTTTGGTGGTCCAAGGTATCAGCAGATCTCTCCTCTCTGCAGCACATTTCAAATGAATCCATTTTTTTCCCTGTCAACTTTCTTAACTGTTCAACTTTCACACCTATATGTGGAGATTGGAAATACAACAGTATGGATGATCTTGGTCTCCAGTGAAATGTCCTTACACTTGATTATCTTTTCGAGTTCCTTCATTGTTGCCCTTCTGAGTCTCAAATATCTGCTTTCTTGACTGCAGTCTCCATTTAGATTAATGATTAAATCAAGGTATATTAGAATATTTCTATTTCAGTTTCTTCATTGTCAACATTAAAGTTATGCAGTTCTACAGTCATGATTTTTGTCTTAATGTTCAACTGTAATCCTGCTTGGACACTTTCATTTTTCACTTGCCCTCGAAGTGGCTTCAAATCGTTGTTTTCTGCCAGTAACATAGTTCATGGTTAATTGTAGGTTCATTTTTTAAAAAAGAATCACACTGCTGTGTTTCCTTTCTAGGTGTTCCACCACTAACTGGCACAGGCACCATTCACATTTACCTGAATGATCTTAATGACAATGCTCCAGCTTTGGTTACCCCGCCTTTGTTAGTCTGTGATGGAGACATGGGCCCTTTTCTTGTAGAAGCAGAGGACAAAGATTCTCATCCTTATGCAGGACCCTTTACATTCCAGATACCAGAGAACTCAGGGAATGTGCAGAATTTTTGGAAACTGGGAACAAACTTGGGTAAGTTCCCTCTAACCTGGTTACCTTTTTATTTGGTCACTGAACAATGTGGTCTTCTTTAGCCACCATAACCTGGCCTATTCTCATTTGGCCTTGGGAGTGAAGCAGCATCAGGCCTGATCTGTACTCATGCAGGAGACCGTCAGGAAATGCTAGGTGTAGTATATTGAATAGAGCTGTAACTCATTGGTATATCACATGCTTTCCATATAGAAGGTCCCAGATTCAATTTTCAATATGTCTAAAGGCTGAGAAGGGATCAGGTGTGAAATCCTGGATATATGCTTTCCATCGGTATTGACAATGCAGGGCTAGCTGGAGTGGGGGGCAGTCTTACCTCCTGTGATACAACTTTCCTGTTGAATCTATGAGGTTTCAAACAGTGTTGGGTTACCATTTAACCTTTTACTTTTTACTTTATTTAGACTTAGACCAGTGATTCAGTGAGGCTGTTCTGTTTGCAATTGGATTTAGGGCTGTTGAACTGAAAACTAATTTTTAGAACTCTTCAATAACAATATCTGGGTGCAGCCTTTATGATCCTTAGACTAGCCAGTGATGGGGAAGAATTAAAGCTGTAATCTAAGAACATTTGAGAAACTGTATGTTCCCATCCTTGCTCTAAAGTATAGGCCAGGCTCCCCCAATTTACCTCTCTGTAGGTGTGATGGACCGCCTTTGCTATGATTCCTAATTAGCACAGCCCCAGCAGAAGAAATGAACATTAACGTCAGGGCTCTTTGTGAGGTTCTGTGAACAGAACTGGATAAAGTTGATCTTCCTTCCTCCTGCAGCGCATGTGTGCCCTCAAAACCTGTTTTATAGGATTGAGGAAACCCTTGAGTATAGGTTTGCACATGGTGTGAATCATGCTTGTCACACTAATGGTTCGGTGACACTGTGATTTAGATTTTGGCCTAGATATTAATATGATAAAATGACTAATTCCTTAATAAAATTGAGCATGAGAACTGATGTCTACCTGCCTATGTTTAAGAGGTTGCTGAAGACAGAGCTTTTAAAGGAAGCATTCAGTGACATGCTTCCTTGAGGTTGGAGCGGGATTTGGGTTTACTTACTTGTAGTACCATCACTAGAGTTTTGGGGATACTTGTTGGATTTAATTTCTTAATTTTTCGTTAGTAAGTTTATTTTGTTGATGGGGGGTTGGTTGCATTTATTGTTAACCATCCAGAGTAATGCATGTCACTAAGTCATGCCAAATTCAAAGAAGTCCTAAGTCTAATTTATAAAGCCCTGAATAGTTTGGGATCTCTGTACTTGTCAGAGCATCTCTTCCTAAGATCTACTACCTGAGCCACCCAATCATCTCCAGCTGTATTTTTGTGAGTGGCCACCCGAAAGGACGTCCGGAAAACATCCACCAGGAACTTGGTCTTCTCAATGGTGGCTCTAACATTATGGAATTCTCTGCCTGCAGATGTGCGCCAAGCTCTCTCCCTCCTGTCCTCCAGAAAGCAGATAAAAACTACTTTTCATATAGTTGTTCAGGTCTATCCTTCCCTCCTGAGAAATGTTCCAACCTATTTTATATTTTTTTTAATTGATTAGCTGTTACCATCAGTGGGGTTTTGCAATGTTATTTTATGAGTTGATGTTTGTTCTGTTACTCTCATATGTTATTTTGGGCTCTATGCTTTTTTAAAGCTGCCCATAGTAATGGATCACCACTAGCTAGGTGGGATGTAGGTACAGTACAATAAATAAATAAGTCGGATGGCATAGCAGTGTTTGAAATAAATAAATGCATAGGGATGCCAGCTTAAAACCATTGAAAGCATTCTATCTGGCGAAAGATGGACTTTGGAGAGATGTGGAAAGAGGTGGAGTCAATAAGATGAGGGGTTGCCTCTGGAGATTAGATGTAGGCCTCAAGATGCAAAACACATGAATGGGTAGGAAGGATGTGGGCTTTGGAGGAAGGTGAGGAAGATGATGGTAACTGGCAAGGGGCACTAATACCAGAGATACATAGAATAGACAAGGGGAGGGAGGGGTGGCTCTCTGCCTGAAGCCCATGGCATCTCTTCCCCCCTTTTCCTAACCCAAGAGAAGTCCACGGTGACCTTCCAGATGCATTTGGTCACTTTTCCTTTAGCTCTAGCCAGTGTAACCACTAGTGTGGGAGTTTCAGTCGAAAAACTCCTGGAGGGCCATAGTTGGCAAATCTGCTCTAGAAGGACAGGAAGATAAAAAGAGGAGAAAAGTCAACGAGGAGAGATGTGGGCCAGAAGGAGCGAGAGGAGGATACCAGCCTTCTATCGTACAGCAGTTGTTGAAAGGTTTATACAAAGAATCTCAGGTGTACATGTCTGAATAAAGAGATTCTTTGTGTTACCTGTAAGTTGCCCCCACGTATTCCAATTCAGGACATGTTTTCCAGGTAACACAGGTATCAAATCTATGGGGCTCACTCTGGGCCACTTTTCTCTTTCTTTTTCTGAATTAGGAATCAAGGCATACAAAACTCCAGGTTATCTTCTCTGTCCCACGTGCTTCTATTGGTTCTTCTCCTTACGTCTCAGCACTGCACATTTGGATTCTAGGAGAAGGATCAGGAGAAACCATACATCACCTAGTCCCATGTTGTGATTGTGTTGTGATCTGGCCTCATGTTGTGATCTGGCAACAAGAGAGCACTACATAGGAACTCTTACTGTCTCCAAAATGGCAGGGATGTTGCTGTGGCAGGGATGGCAGAAGGAATAATCCTTTGAATGTGAACTCGTGATGATTCGCAGTATTCACTTCGTCAGGGAGTCTCTCTAGAGAGCTCAGGTTTTCCTTAATGCTCCTGTATAATCTGATCTCAAAATACAGTAGATGTTCCATTAAGAATCTAAAAATGGCTTTTATCTGGTACCAAGCTGCTTGTCTTTATTTGCATTGTTGGCATGATGTTAGCATTAGCAAGAAGACAGAAGTAACAACTGGGTAAGATTTTATCTGTTTTCTCTCTTTTTAGATGATTCAGTGGAGCTCTTCATGTTGGAAAGCCTGCCACCCGGCAATTATTCCCTGCCACTCCATATTTCAGACAAGCAGGGTTTTTTCAAGGAGCAGAACCTGCATGTCAGGGTGTGCTCCTGTCAGGACGGCATATGCGAAGAGAAGTCTGGACTGGCCTCTGCATCTGTTAGCCTTGGAGGAGGAGCTATTGGGGTGATCGTGGCTGCGTTCCTCTTATTGATATGTGAGTAGTGAGATTTTTGGGAGGCCTGTAAGACCACCTTGTTTTGTAGGTGTTACCCTTTATACTCAAAAACAACATTTGGGAGCCTGTTCTATATTTTTCCACCCTCTCTGCCTCCTTCAGCAGGTAAACACATTTGACAGGGCCTTTTTAGTCACGGTAACCCTAATTATATGATTTTGAATTGTGGTGCTGGAGGAGACTCTTGAGAGTCCCCTAGACTGCAAGGAGAACAAACCTATCCATTCTGAAGGAAATCAACCCTGAGTGCTCACTGGAAGGACAGATCCTGAAGCTGAGGCTCCAATACTTTGGCCATCTCATGAAAAGAGAAGACTCCCTGGAAAAGATCCTGATGTTGTGAAAGTGTGAAGGCAAGAGGAGAAGGGGACGACAGAGGACGAGATGGCTGGACAGTGTCATCGAAGCTATGAACATGAATGTGACCCAAATCCAGGAGGGAGTGGAAGACAGGAGGTCTTCGCGTACTGTGGTCCATGGGGTCACTAGGAGTTGGACACGACTTAACGACTAAACAGCAACCCTAATTATGGAAATTCCTCTTCAGGGAGGCCTGCCTGAATTAAATGGAAGAAAACAAAAACAAAAGAGTATGGATCTAAAACCCTAACACAAAAGTATAATCATAAGCAAATGAAATGATTTAATTCAGCCGAATCACAGGAGTGTGTAAGAACCTGATAGTTTATGTATTCAGACAGCAAAGTGAAATTATTGCAAACAAATATATGTAGTTGGCTAGCAAAGGTCCAAAGGAAGTAAATGGCTAATTGAGCCAGCTGGTTGTTCCGATATATAATTTGGTATATACAGTATCTGAGGACAGTTAACTGGATAAGAAAGACAAGTTGATGATTCGTCTTGCAGTACTTAGAGCAGTACGACAGTGGAACCAATTATCCCAAGAGGTGGTGAGTGCTCCAACACTGGAGGCATTCAAGAGAAATCTAGACAACCACCTGGCAGATATCTTTTGATTTGTATTCCTGCATTGAGCAAGGGGTTGGACTTGATAGCTTTATAGCCCCCTTCCAACTTCACGATTCTTTGATTCTCCCAAAAAGAGACATGCTAAATACTTTATTGAAGAATTCAAAATCTGTAAGGTGAAGGAAAATACCTGGGAAGCTATTTTACATTTCCTACCTGTCAATGGATGAAGGCAAGAGCCCCTGTCAGATTCTGTGAATGGAGCAGGGTGAGGTTTTAACAGAAGCTGCACCTGGAAGCATCCCTTCTGTGTCGAGATTCAGCCGGTGTTGTAAAGCAGTGGTCCCCAACCTTGGGCCTCCAGATGTTCTTGGACTACAACTCCCAGAAGCCTTCACCACCACCTCCACTGGCCAGGATTTCAGGGAGTTGAAGTCCAAGAACATCTGGACGCCCAAGGTTGGGGACCACTGCTGTAAAGGAAAAGATCTTTTGCACAGGTTTTAAAGTAAAGGTAACATCTTTTCTTCTTTCTTGTTTAGTGGGTCTGGCTCTTCTGCTATGGTGTTCCGTTGCTTCAAAAACAGAGAAAGGCCACCCTTTCATCCCATTTGAAACAGGAAATCAGTCTCTGATCCAGTACAACGAGGAGAGCAAGCATGTTTTGTCGCAGGTGAGAAGTAATACCATTACTCACTCCCCATGAAGAGGCAGAACTCTGGAGTTTAGAAACCAATCCTATGCATGTCTACATAGAAAGAAATTTTGCTGTGCTCCATGGAACTTAACTTCCCAAATAATAGCACCTAGGGAGTTCTAGCCTCAGCGGCGTCCTTTGAGTGAGGAAATGTTGGACACGTTTGGCTGGTGAGTGGAACAGGCTGTACTAGGTAATGTCAAGGGTTATAGGAATAGAGAGTATGTTGATTAAATTTGCAGATGATACCAAATTGGCAGGGGTTGCTCATTCCCCAGAGGACAGGATAAAATTCAAAATGACCTTGACAGATTAGATCCTGGGCAAAAACTAACAAAAAATGTCAACAGGGAGAAATGTAAGGTCCGACAGCTAGGCAGAAAAAATGAACTGCACAGATATAGGATGGAAGACACCTGGCTAGATCACTGTGAAAGGGATCTAGGAGTCTTGGTGGACCACACGCTGAACAAGAGTTAGCAGTGTGATGTGGCTGCCAAGAAAGCCAATGCTATTTTTGGTTGCATCGATAAGAGTACAGTGGTGCCTCGCTTAACGACATTAATTCGTTCCAGCGAAATCGCTGTAGAGCGAAAACGTTGTAAAGCGAAAATAAAAAACCCATTAAAACACATTAAAACCCAGTTAATGTGTTCCAATGGGCTAAAAACTCATCATCCAGTGAAGATCCTCCATACGGTGGCCATTTTCGATGCCTGTATAGCGAGTAATCCGTCCCTAAACACAGTGGGGAGCCATTTTGAGCACCCAGCAGCCATTTTGAAATCCTGACAATCAACTGTTTTGATTGTCGTAATGCGAAGAATCGGTTCCCAAAGCAGGGAACTGATATTCGCAAAGTGAGAAAACCCCATTTAAAACATGATTTTGCAATCGCAAAAACAATCATTGTAAAGTGGGGCAATCGTTAAGTGGGGCATGACTTTATAGTGTCTAAATCAAGGGAAGTGATAGTTCCACTCTATTCTGCTTTGGTCAGACCTCACCTGGAGTATTGTGTCCAGTTCTGGGCACCTCAGTTCAAGAAGGATGTTGACAACCTGGAACGTGTCCAGAGGAGGGTGACCAAAATGGTTAAAGGTCTGGAAGCAATGTCCTACAAGGAGAGGCTTAGGGAGTTGGGAATGTTTAACCTTGCAAAAAGAAGGTTGAGAGGGGACATGATAGCCACGTTTAAATATTTGAAAGGATGTCATGTTGAAAAGGGGACAGGTTTGTTTTCCAGGGCTCCAGAGACTAGGACATGTAGCAATGGTTTCAAACTACAGGAAAAGAGATTCCATCTGAACATTAGGAAGAACTTCCTGACGGTCAGAGCTTTCTGGCAATAGAATAGGCTTCCTCGAAGGGTGGTGGAGTCTCCTTCTTTGGAGGTTTCTAAGCAGGGGCTGGATGGCCATCTGTCGGGAGTACTTTGATGGATGTACCCACATGGCGGGGGGTTGGACTGGATGGCCTCAGTGGTCTCTTCCAACTCTGTGACTCTAGGTAGGCCCAAGGGCTTGAAGGCAGACCAGCATTTACTCAGCTAAGTACCTTGGCCCCCTTCTTTCATTTGACAACTCAACTGAGGAACAGAAAAATACACTCATGCCCCCATGTTTGAAATATCCCCACCTGTTGCTGGTTGCCTTTTCTCTTTGTACCCTCTCCTTTTCCCCCAGCCGTATTCGCACACAGGTATTCCTACAGAGTGTGAGGCTGGGCGCTCAGCATATGCGTAGGGACTTGGACCATCCAAAGAGGCTGGCAGGAATAGGCATAATTTGAAGGGGGAGTGCTGCCCCATTCAACCTCATGAACCAACATTCACTGCATATAAAAGCCAGCTCATGCCCTCATTTGTACACAAGAGTGTTTCAAGGTCTACAACACTTTAGTGGGGTGTGTAAGCCAGAGGTCCAAAGTCACATCTTCCTTGGAAAAGTCTCTAATAGGTTGGGAGTGAAGAAATTTCATCACCACTCCCTCACTGTTTAGGGGCTAGGAGGGGGGGTGTCTGTTCTTAAAACCATATGCAATTGAAAGTCCCTGTCAGTTAAATGGGAGAAAAGACAGATATTTGCCAAAAACCCTTTTAACTTTAGCATGTTTTAAAACAGTTCAAAGGGGGCTTCTGGTGTCTTCTATTAAGATATTTGATTAAATATCTGTTTCCTTGATATTCCATTTAGGATGTGCCTGATGTGAAGATTGATACAACATCGCCTCCAGAGTATGCACAAGTTTCAAAAGAAAAAACCCAAACTGTGAAGGTAACTGCAGAATTTTATACTGGAATACCCCTTTCCAAGTCTAGCATCCAGTAGGAGAACAGCAAGAGCAAATGTACTTTCTATTCTTTCTGCCAGATAAACTGAGCTTTTCTGGACTATAATGTCCCATAATTCCATATTCAACCTGGTGGCTGTGTTGACTGAGGGATTCTAGGAGTTAAAATCCCAAACTGGGCCCCATCACTAAGTGCTGTAGGTAAATCTCCAGCACCCCGGTCCTATCCATATGTTATAACAGAGTTACACTGTATAGAAAGGTAGATGCTTTGCCGGATTAGGTCAAAGACCCATGGAATTCCATATTCTGTCTCCAAACAGTGGCTCAGGAAAGCCATGTTCATAAGGCAGGTTTTGCTGAGATAGCCATGTTCTTCTTCAGCATCTATTGCGAATGTAAAAAGAAAAGAGTATTTGCACTTTGAAGACTAAAGGATTCTATTTCAGAGTGCCTTTTTATGTCTGAGGATATGGATTTTAATCCATGAGTGCTTATGATGAAGGTAGTCATCCTCTAGAAGCTACAAACATCCCATAACCCCTTGCCATGCTGGATGAAGTCCAAAACGCAGCCAGCCAGATTTTCCCCGCGGTCCTTTTGTTTGCTGTGACTTCAGTTTTGTGTATCTGATGTATATTTGATTTATTATTATTCATTTAAAATCTTCTTATTCTGCCTTTCTCCTTTAAAAGGACCCCAGGTGGCTTGCATTATTAGAAGACAATGTTTAAAGCTAACAACAGTGAGTGTACAAATACAAAAAGCATAGACAGATACCACATTGAAAAAAATGGAAGAAACACCAAAACACAATTCAAAGCAGTAAGGTACAAAATCCATTACAAAATCCCCACTCAGGCCACCAGTCACCTGCCTGAAGAGAAAGGTCTTTGCCTGCTTGCGGAAGGACAGCAAAGATGGGGCCAGCCTAGCCTCCTGTGGGAGGGAGTTCCAGAGTCTGGGAGCTGCCACGGAGAAGACCCTCTCCCATGTACCCTGAGAACCTGCAGAAGGGTGCCTGTGAAGATGGCTTCACCTTTTTGCAGGTTCGCAGGGTGGCTTGCAAAAAGATGAATTTATATTGAAACCTTAAAAACCATCACCATGTAACAGAGCAGTATGAAAGCTGTGAGCCAAATTCAAATCAAAAGCGATACTCAAGGATTGCATTGGCAGGGATAGACTGCCACTAACAACAGAGGTTCCATTTGTAAGGTTAATAGAAGCTCTTGCACAAATAGGCAACTTCACTGGAATGATTTCACAAGATGAATCATAGCTTTGGGTGCTTTGAAAGAGGAGAAATATTTTTTTCTTTTGTTCACTGTGTAACCTTCTGTCACACCTGTTTATTTTCCATGCCTCAGCAGAATGCTGTAATTTATGCATCCTTTGTGCCATTTGAATACTCGTCTTTTCATTGGCATGAGTAGATTTCTGCCAGCTTTTCCATTAGGTAGAAGGGAGTGCCCGTCTCAGCCACTTGATCTCTATGGTCACGAAAAGGCAGAAAATTGTTAATATTGGTTGCATTTTTACTGGCAGGAAGATGGTTGCTGAAATGAGTTGTTTTGGGTGTTCTCTACTGAGACTTGAGCGGTGTGTGTGTGTGTGTGTGATAGCCACCATTTGCTGCTGCTTCCTTTGGACCTGCTGAGAAACTTGAAGGAGGAGAGAAGGACACTGAACTTACCTGAGGCTGACCCCAGTATTTTAACTTAAAGAAGATTGGCTTTAAGGGATGGGGAATTTTAAAAAAAAAACTGTAACAGATTTCTTCTGCTAAACAAAATGCTATGTATACTTGCAAATTTTCTCTTCCTTATCTCACTGTAATATTATTCATATCTACATGGCATTAAAAACACGCATACTTTTCCTATTGGCAAGAGCATTCACAAAAACATGTGGTTTTTGCTTTAGAAAAACCCCTTTGCATTTTGGGCTGAATGTAAAAAAAATTCTGTGGAAAATACAAGGTCTTCTGTAGGGAAAACGCTTCCAGAAACATTCCCCCCCACCCAAAAAAACTGATGTGTGTGCGTGTGTGTGCGTGTGCACATGCGCATGCATGCATGTGTGCGTGCGCATGCCAGAATGCAAAAACGACACAAATTTTCAGTGAAGAGAAAGCTTTTTTTGAAATGTTTTGTTTTCACAAAATAAGCAAAGATTTGCATCTTGCTAATTGATGCATTCCCTTTTCTTTCATAAAGGATACTCTCGGAGTGAACCGGGCAAAACCTCTCGAGATAAGCAACCCTCCTAATGGAATGATAGGGTCACCACTAACTGCTCAAGAAGACTTCCAAACTGTCTCTGCCTGGGATCAGGTTAGATCACCATGATAAGATGCATTGTCCCCAACCTGCTTCCTGCATTTATCTCTAATCATGAGTAACAATGTATTCTTCAAATGTCTTGACTTAAGAGAAGTAGTTGTCTGAAGGCTACATTCTTTGGGGCTAGGAACAGGCAATAGGGAGAGCCTGTATTTTGAAATGAAAGCATATTAATGTTGCAGAGAGGTAGTCTTCCTGAGGTAGTCTTTCTATTGAATCCAGACGTGTGTATTATGCACCATCCAGTCACTTCCATATTAGGGGAAACCTAGTAGAATTTATGTAAGATATTCAAGGAGTGGTGTGATATTGTCGCCTCCCCCTCTCCCCCACCATGAATTTCCATGGCCAAATGTGGATTTAAGCTCAAGTCTACTGAGTCTAACACTCCATCCAAATGTGGATTTAAGCTCAAGTCTACTGAGTCTAACACTCCATCCATTCCACCACTCTGGCTCTTGAAGTCCCAAAGACCAGCCGCCCAACAAAACAAGCTAAACTGCTTGATGCTAGAGAGAAAAAGAAGCCCATGCTGTTAACATTCAGAGATGCTGATATAAAGAAGTTCCCTCTTCCAGTCATGGGCTGCTGTATCTCTAAAGTTTGGTGTGTGGTCTGGTTCTCCCTCATTTGGAGCCAAGGTGGGCAGGAGATCGGGACAGATTCTAAGCAGTTTTGGTTGTAATGCGCCTTTCGTCTCCTTCAGCAGGCGACCTTGCGTCCTCAAAGCAACAAGATGCACTGGGTGATGCCGCGCGACCAGATTGTGGAAACAGTGGGTGGGCTCTTAAATCAGGTGAGCAACAGATCATAAGAAATCAGTGTACAGGATCTACAATACCTCGAACCATGATTATGTCAGGTGAGAAGCACTCCTCCCACACCGCAGGTCACAGCTATTCTATGTAGAGTTGCTGCAGTTAGTTTTTGTCGCTTCAGAGCTGTCCTGCTGGTGACAAATGTCTTTTGTATTTAGCTGCGCTCATCCCCAAATCAAAGTAATCCAGTCAGTCTTCATGGCTGCGCTCAAAACCTCACCATCCTGGCAGAATCCTCCTCTGACATGGCCTTCAAGACCTGGAACATTACCTTCACGCCATGATCAGATGACTGAACAGAATCTAAAACCAAATATAAATACAGAATAACCGTACGTAAAGGACAGTGATCTTTCCCCACTTTTCTCAAAGTTGTTCTTCTCTCCTCAGAAATGCGAACACATCAGCTACCTAGAGGACACACTGGTTTCTTACTCACCTCGTGTGTTTGCAGAGGAAGGTCCCTTGGAGAAATCGGGATCTATTTGGTCCCTACATATTGTAGATGACGACGACAGTCTACCTCCAGATTTCTTGGACACCTTGGGACCCCGATTTGCTATGCTTGGCAGAATCTGCAGCAAGTGACGGACTATATTGTTCATGTATGTGCAGCCAAGAATATACCTTGATGCAGAATGACTAGTTAAGTAATGATGCACTGATTTCTGCAGTTGCAGAAAAAGGAGGAGAAGAGATCCTCAGTTCCCACTTCCGTTGTCTTGGTAACAAAAGTGGATGAGTTCTGGTTCTACGGCCCAGGCCCAAATAATTTCATAACAGGGAAATTGAATTCTACCTTGTAGTGCAAAAACAAGCCTTTTGGTGGGGAATCGGATTTACGCTTTTGGTTCAGCTTGAAAACCAAGCTTGAATGGTCTCTTGGTTTGGATGTGCAGTTGCAGCTTCTTTAAAGCAGAGCATGAGGGGAAAACTTTTTGTTTGTTTAGATTACGACTCCCAAAAAGTAGGAACCAAGATTCAGGTTCTGGAAGGTGTCGCTTTACAAATAAACTCTTCCAAGCTCCACTCTTAGAAGGTGGAGTTCTGTCTATGTAAAAGTGCCTGTAACATTTTAATTTTTTATTTTTTACTCTCACAGGGGAACATGTTGGCTTTTTTTAACCTGGAAGATTTTTAGCAAGGTCTTTTCTATGAACTGCTGGGTTTTTATATATACCTTCAATGCATCTTTTTTTCAATAAATACATTTTTTTAAAAAAAGGCTTTTATTATTACTGTGAAATGTGCTTCCTGTTATCCTAGTTAATGGGGAGGGAATAACATGGTGACTTAGGTTACATGTGCATAACTTCTATGACAATGTATGAAGAGATTCTAGTATATTAACTGCTGGATGTTTTCCATTTCGAGGCCAGAGGGAAACAACTTATAGAGCTGCATCTCATGGCAGAGAATGAATAGCTACAATCTGCTTGTGGAAAGTGTCCATTGACTAGTATACTGGGTTGTGGCAAACCCATTCCCCTCCATGGCCTGAAGCAGATTTTTGACAATTTTCTTATTTATTACATTTCTCCCCCATTTCTGTTGTTCCACCCTTCTGCAGCCTGGGGTCATCGATCAAAACAAATAAACCTGGATAGACTTTAATACCAAGTAAAAAACAGACTGAGTGTAATTGTTCCATTGATTGCATACAGTACATTCTCTCTCCCCCCCCCACCCCCCACCCCAGCGGCCTTACTGTGACTTAAGTAAATATCAGTGCAAGTGTCATGGCTGAAGTCCTCAAAAAGATAGCTCTTTTCATGAATTGCCTCACAGTTGCCTTCTTCTAGTTCCAGAGTGTTAAAGTCTTAAAAGGGTTAGGCCAAAGGAACATTTGGTGGCATGAGAAGTGTTTACTGCTCTAGAGCCTTTTCTGATCCTTTTCCTCACAGTGTTCTTTGGTAGTAAATTGACTCCATGCGTGCCCTACAGGGGAGACTCAAAAACAATGAGGTAGAAGAAACTCAAAAGAAAATGCCTTCAATAGGTTAGCTCAGCATTTGTTTCATGCTTGAAATCTCTGGGGGAAGAACTGACAGGAGGAGGATGTGCCCTTGAAAAGCCAAGATAGCTTGCAGACCAGAATTTTGTGGGGAGGGCTCACCTCCCCACAGATTTCAGGGCTAGTGGTATCCCATGCCTCAGTCACAAACTGTCACTGATGCAAAGTAGCTACAGTGGTGCCTTGCTTAACAATTGCCTTGCTTAACAAGGAAATCACTTGACGATTAGGTTTTTTGCGATTGCAAAAGCGATCGCAAAATGATGGTCTAAATGGGAAATATCCACTTCACGATGATCGGTTCCCTGCCTTGGGGACCGATTTTCACATTACGACGATCTAAAAACAGCTGATTGTCGGGTTTAAAAATGGCCACCGGGTGTACAATATGGCTCCCCGCTGTTTTTAGGAGTCATGTTTTGCTATACAGGCACCCAAAAATGGCTGTCCCTATGGAGGATCTTCGCTGGACGGTGAGTTTTCAGCCCATTGGAACACATTGAACGGGTTTCAATGCATTTCAATGGGTTTTTAAATTTCGTATTTATGATGTTTTCGCTTAATAGCGATTTTCCTGGAACAGATTATCGTCGTTAAGCGAGGCACCACTGTATACAGATATGGACCAAAGCTTGGCCATAGTTTGAACGATGCATTTATTTATTTAAAATATTTTAACCCCACCTTTCTCCTTGAAAAGAACCCGAGGCGGCTTATAAAATGGTGTTTTACATCATTTAAAACTGAGAACAATGAGCATAGAGAGGCAGCCTACATCATTAAAAGATTTTATTAGTATACAAATATTAAAATATTAAAAAGGGTCAAATGCCACTCTGAGAAATGGAAAATACCAGTGCTACTAAAAGCCCAGTCAAAGCAGCAATGCATAACAATCCATCTAAGAATAGCACTCGGGCAGGCACTCACTGAGGGAAGGCTTGCCTGAAGAGAAAGTTCCAAGTTGCAATGCAGATTCAAGGCCCAAACCATAGATTGGGGAAGGGGTTATTCATTTGATGTCAGAAGGGTGGAACAGGAGTTGCTGGAGCTGCTACTGGAGCAGCTGATTGTGGAAATGGACTGGAGAAGAAGCCAAGTAAATGGGCACAGAATGTGGATAAAACCCATCCAACTGATGTGACAAGCCAGACACAGAGGAAAAAAAGTTGTTGGCAGCCAAGTAAGGGACACAAATTGTACCCTGGGACCAGGTGGGAGATATTGGAGGTGGGTGTTACATACAGCACTGATGTTACCTGTCTGTCATGGGTTTGGAGGGAAAGTTCCATCCTATGGGGAGTGGAAGGCGGGACATCAGGAGGAGGGGCTGTACTGTATATATATGTGAAGCGTGTGTGGAGAAGCAGAAGAGAAGAAGCAGCAGCTGGGAAGAAGAAGCTGGTGTGGGAGTCTGTGTGTCAGACAGGGTACTACTGTGTGTCAGTCAGTACCAACCTGATAGGTTCAGGTGTCTGTATGGTTAGCCAGAACTGATAGGTTCAGGGTCTGTGCTTCAAGTTAAGTGTTCTGTGTGAACCAAACTGTATGCATGTATGAATGAGACTAAGCCACGTTACTATAGCTTATTCACCTGATCATTTTATTTTCCTTGTGTGTTGTTTTAAATAAACCTTATTCTTTTATTTGTTAAAAATCCATCCCTGGTCTGTGTGACTTCTTATAGGGAATGGTTGGTGGCAGCTTAGTTAACGTGTGGCAGATCCCAGTAGGTCTGGGTTTGTCACATTGATTGGTGTCCAGCGTGTGGGATACGACTGGTCCAGTTGTCCAGTGGTCCAGCAAAGCCTTGGCAAGTGTGCCCAGAGCAAGGGGGGTCTAGTCAGGGACAATCTGAGAGCGCGTAGGTAATCTTCTAGGCTTACCTCACGGGGGGGTAAGCTAGTAGAAGAACGTGTAACCTCAGATTGGGGGCTAGATTAGGGAGCTCTGAGGCAACCTGTTTTTGGCGGGAAAAAGCTGAGGCAAAGCTGTGAAATAGCAGTGAGCTAGCTTGTCTGCTGAGAGGCCCAGCAGAGGGGGGTAGACTCTAGCTCGCAACTGTTGCAAGTTAGTGCTGAAAGGACAGCAGCAATCTATAGAGAAAGCTGGTTCTGAGGCAAAAGAAAAAAAAAAGTGGTCGCTTTATTTTGAGGCTTGACTTTTGAAAGCAGCCTGTGCTGGGGGGGGGATTATGCCCTTGACTCGAAGCCAAGTGGCAGAAATGGGTGAAGTGAAAGACCCCCAGGTTGACCAAGGTTCTGAGGATGAATTTGGCTCAGTGCAGGGTGACAGCACGGGAGAACAGAACCCAGAACTCAGAAAATTGCTCATAGCCCAACAGCATGAACTGAGGGTGAGGGAAATGGAGGAAAGATTAAAGAGAGAAACAAAGGCAATTTGAATTAGAGAGAGAGAGAATGGAAAGAGCAGAAAGATTGGAGAGAGAGAAAATGGCGTTTGAATTAAGAAAATTGGAACTGATGAATCAGAACAATAATAACAATAGGGATTCTGAGGGAGGCCAATTGTCTAAAGCTGACCTGAAGAAATTCCCTGTGTACCACAAGGGAGATTGTCCTGAGGTGTTCTTTTCCTTAGTGGAAAGAGCGTTTGTGGACTTCTCAGTGAGGGAAACTGAGAAGATGACCATCATGCGATCTTTAATCAGTGGCAGCCTTGCTGAAGTTTATTCAGAGATGCCACAGGAACTGATGAAAGATTTTGCAGAGTTTAAAAAACTGGTGTTTGCAAGACATGGGATAAATGCGGAACAGCTGAGGCAAAGATTCAGGTCAATCACCAAGAAACCAGAGCAAACTTTTACCCAAGTGGGGGCCCAATTGGTGAGGCTGCTAGAGAAATGGCTATCTCAGGAGGGGACAGAGACCTTTCAGCAGCTCAAAGACTTGATAGCGCTGGAACAGTTCTATTCAGTCCTGCATGGGGAACTGAAATTCCAGGTGAGGGAAAGGAAACCGAAATCTGTGGCAGAAGCAGCCGAGATCGCAGATTTTATTTATCAAATAAGAAAACCCTTAGGTGCTGAGTGGAAATCTGTAGATAAACCTAAAGACACCTACAGCAAGTACTCTCAGGGACCAGGGAAAAGCCAGCAAGGGGGAGGGGCCCATGGTGAAGGGAAGCCCTCAGACATGAAACCAAGACCTCAGATTTTGGAGGGAAAACCAAAACAGGATGAGAAAGACTCAAAATATAGCAGAAAATGTTATTTCTGTCAGGGAAAGGGCCATCTAATCTCAGAGTGTGAGAAATTAAAGCAGCTAAAAGGAATTGTGCCTCAGGATTCGAGTGGAACCAAGCCAAAAGCTGTGTTCTGTGTCCAGAAAGAGCAAGGCTCATTGTCACTGAGGGAGCCTGTTGCCATGGCTACTCAATCTGGAACAAGTACATCTGCTGATCAGGCTGAGGAAAATGGTCCTCTTGTGGAGGTCAAGCGATGCTTGCTCGTGAGAACAGATTCTCAGTTGTTTGAAACAGCAGGGGTGGACGTAGGAATACTTGGCCATCAGTATCGGGGGCTGCGGGACACTTGTTCTCAGGTGACCCTGTGCCATCCAGATATTATTCCTAGGGAGTATATAATCCCAAATGAGAGCATGAAGGTGGCAGGGATTGAGGGGCAGGTGATCTCACTGCCAGTAGCGGAGGTACCTGTGAACTTTCAAGGCTGGAGGGGAGTTTGGCGGCTAGCGATTTCATCGACTCTGCCAGCAGCCGTGCTCGTGGGAAATGACCTGGCTGAACATGTGAAACGGGTGCTAGTGATTACACGTTCACAAGCCACCACGGGGACAGTTCAGGGGGGTACTGATGAGCCAGAGACGGAAGCAGAGGGGAGTTCAGAAGCTGTGGTGGAAACCTTAACCACAGACAGCCGATTTGGCCAAGAGCAAAAGGCAGACGCCACTCTCCAAAAGTGTTTTGAACAGGTGACCGACGCCCAGCTAACACCTGAAACCCCAGTGAGATTTCTAGAGGAAAAGGGGATTTTGTATAGAGAGACCCTGAGGAATATCTCAAAAGGGGGAGATGGGATCCGAAGTCAGCTAGTGGTACCTGAAAAGTATCGCCCCATGATCTTACAAAGGGGGCACTCTGACATGTTTGCTGCGCACTTAGGGGTGAACAAAACACAGCAGAGAATCACACAGAATTTTTACTGGCCTGACATAGGGAAGCAGATCAGGGAGTTCTGTAAACAATGTGATGTGTGTCAAAGGCAGGGGAATAGCCGCGACAGGACCAAAGCAAAGTTGTGCCCTTTGCCTGTGATTGACACTCCGTTCAAATGCATAGGGGTGGATATTGTGGGACCTTTGCCCAAGGCCACAAAGAGGGGGAACAGGTTCATTCTCACCATTGTGGACCATGCCACGAGGTACCCTGAAGCCATACCCTTGACTAACATTGAAACTAACACAGTGGCAGATGCCTTGGTGGGGTATATGTCCAGGATGGGATTTGCCTCAGAAATAATCACAGATTTGGGCGCATCGTTCACATCAAAGCTCATGAAACGGTTATGGCAAATCTGTGGAATTAAGCACAAGGAAACCACTGCCTATCACCCTGAAAGTAATGGGTTAACTGAGAAGTTCAATGGGACTCTAATGCACATGATTAGGGCTTACTTGGCAGAGAATCCAAACAATTGGGACCAGAAGCTGCAATCCCTTTTGTTTGCTTATCGATCAGTGCCACAAGCCAGTACCGGGTTCAGTCCGTTTGAACTTTTGTTTGGGAGAAGGGTGAAAGGGCCCCTTGATTTGATCAAGCAAGATTGGGAGCAGATCACCCAGGATGACCCACAAGACGTTGTGACATATATAGACTCCTTAAGGAGTGACCTAAAGAGAAACCTAGAGCTAGCAGCAGAGACCCTGCAAGCTCAAAAGGTCAGAAAGAAAGCTTGGGATGACCAGGAAGGCAGGGAGAGGCACTTTAACCCAGGGGAGGGAGTGCTTTGGCCCAGGCCCTGCAAAGAGAACAAACTGCAGCTGGGTAGCCCAGAAATAAAATACTTGGGTCACATGGTAGGGGGAGGAGTGATAAAACCCCTAGAGGCCAAAATAGAAGCAGTTCGTGATTGGCCCAGACCCAACACCAAGAAAAAAGTCAAATCATTTCTTGGGTTGGTGGGCTACTACAGAAAGTTCATCCCGAGGTTTAGCGAGATTGCGGCTCCGCTGACCGATCTGACGAGGAAGAAGGCTGATGACCGCATCCCGTGGACCAGCGACTGTGAGGAGGCGTTCCAGAGGTTGAAGCAGGCGCTCATCAACTATCCAGTGCTGCGTGCTCCAGACTTCGACCGGGAGTTCATCATCTACACCGATGCGTCTAACAGCGGGGTAGGAGCAGTTCTTTGCCAGGAGGATGAGAATGGTGACCAACATCCAGTGTCCTACCTGAGTAGGAAACTCCAGAAAGGTGAGAGACATTTGGCAACCGTGGAAAAGGAGTGTCTGGCCATAGTCTACGCGATCCAGAAGGCCAAGCCTTACATCTGGGGAAGACATTTTACTCTGTGCACTGACCATTCACCACTGCAATGGTTAAAGACAATGAAAACCCACAATAGCAAACTTATGAGGTGGGCTTTAAACCTGCAAGACTATGACTTTGAAGTGAAGGTGGTCAGAGGGTCAGTGAACTGTGTTGCTGACGCCTTGTCAAGAAGACCTGAAGATTGAAGACGGCGAAAGGAACATGGACTGTGTATATATGTTGGTGACCAAAGGTTAAATGTACCTGTTTTTTTTGAACTTGGTTTGTATGAATAAAGGTAAATTGATGTAATGTATATGGTAAATGTTTAAATGCCTAATTGATATGGTTAACTTAGAATGTAAGTATAAGTAAGTATGGTATTGTATGTATAACTGTTTTTGTGTGTTTTATCTAGGTTGTTTTTTTGGTGAAAAGCACCTTAGCTTTCCCCCTACAAAACAACTTATAAAGAGGGGAGGTGTTACATACAGCACTGATGTTACCTGTCTGTCATGGGTTTGGAGGGAAAGTTCCATCCTATGGGGAGTGGAAGGCGGGACATCAGGAGGAGGGGCTGTACTGTATATATATGTGAAGCGTGTGTGGAGAAGCAGAAGAGAAGAAGCAGCAGCTGGGAAGAAGAAGCTGGTGTGGGAGTCTGTGTGTCAGACAGGGTACTACTGTGTGTCAGTCAGTACCAACCTGATAGGTTCAGGTGTCTGTATGGTTAGCCAGAACTGATAGGTTCAGGGTCTGTGCTTCAAGTTAAGTGTTCTGTGTGAACCAAACTGTATGCATGTATGAATGAGACTAAGCCACGTTACTATAGCTTATTCACCTGATCATTTTATTTTCCCTGTGTGTTGTTTTAAATAAACCTTATTCTTTTATTTGTTAAAAATCCATCCCTGGTCTGTGTGACTTCTTATAGGGAATGGTTGGTGGCAGCTTAGTTAACGTGTGGCAGATCCCAGTAGGTCTGGGTTTGTCACATTGGGGTCCCAGGTTCTACAACTGTGTCCTACCATGAAAGTGTATTTTTTATCCTCCTCCAACACTGCTCACCCTGAGATCTGTCTCTGTGCTAGAGATCTGGAAACATCTCTGTTCCCTAGAACTTCGTCCTTAAGCCCAACAATCTTAATGACCATAGGAGAAGACTAACTTTTCCATATGAATAGAATGACAACAGCAGCAGGTAAAAGACAATTGTGAAAACAAAGGAGTCCTCATTTTATTTTAAATATTTTTTACCCCACCCATCTGTCCCTTTAAAAAGAATCGAAGGCAGATTATATCATTAAAAGACAATATTAGAAACTAAAAACACTAAGTGTAGTAAGACTCCCTTATCCACAGTATCAGTATCCACTGGCTCACTTATTCACAGTCTGAAAATATTAAAAATATTAAAAGAAAAAAATCAGAAAAATATTTTCACATGTACTACCAGAATCAGCCACCAGAGGGAGCCAGTGACTGTGCTATGAATACTTGTTAGTAAACAATACATAGCATTGTGTCTTGTGCCCTCTGTGGCAAGTTCTGGTAATTAACATGAAAACATGATTGTTGAGGGTTTTTCAGGCTGTCTGGCCATGTTCTTGAGGTTTTTCTTCCTAATGTTTCACCAGTTTCGTGGCTGGCATCTTCAGAGGACCGGAGTCAAAACGCAGTCTGTGCTCTGGTGCAGTTTTGTGGGATAGTTGAATATTTATAGCTGTGGGGTCAGCTTTTTGTCCTTTTTAGGAGATTGGGTGATTATGGTGATCAGCGTGTTTTTCATTGTGGGTGTATTGTTGTGATAAGGGGGAGAGATTATCTGTCACTTTGATTTATGGGTGTTGTTACCTGGTCTTTTGTGTGCAGTGATCACCGGTCCTTGTGGCTGGGTAGAGTTCGTTAACCTTTTGAAGCCTGTATTTTTCAGTGCTGGACGACAGGCTTTGTTGAGTTTTAGACTTTCTTCTTTTTTGTTGAAGCTGTGCTGGTGTTTGTAGATTTCAATGGCTTCCCTGTGCAGTCTAACATAATGATTCTTGGTGTTGTCCAATACTTACTTACTTACTTACTTACTTACTTACTTACTTACTTACTTACTTACTTACTTACTTACTTACTTACTTACTTAACTTATATACCACCCACACTACCCAAAGGTCCCTGGGCGGCTTACAGCAATTTAACTACAGTAAAAAAGATAAAACAATTAAAACATAATTAAAAATATATACTCTAAAAGTTGCCATCAGGACCCCACAGCTGATATTATTTCAGTTAAAAGCCTTCTGAAACAGGAAGGTTTTGACCTGGCGCTGAAATGGCATCAGCGTCGGCGCCAGACAAATCTCAGTCGGGAGGGCATTCCATAGTCTGGGGGCAGCTGCTGAAAAGGCCCTTTGTCTGTGTTTTGAAATAGAATTGCATGTCCACCTTGTTTCAGGGCATGTTCAGCTACTGCCAATTTTTCTGGTTGTTTTAGTCTGCAGTGTCTCTCGTGTTCTTTAATTCTGGTGTGGATGCTGTGTTTTGTGGTTCCAATATATACGTGGCCACAACTGTGAAAACATTTTTTCTGTTGTTTTTTTCTTTCTTTCACTATGCTACATATATAGTGTTTGCTTTTATTCACAGGGGGCATGGAACCAATCCCTAATGGACATTAGGCTCCTACTGTATACAAATGCTAAAAAGGATCAATCAAATATCACTATAAAAAACAGTAAACAAAGGCAACACCAAAACACTTTCAAATCAGTAAAGTACCACAATCCCTTGAAAGACCCCACTCAGACAGCCAGCCAGTGAGAGAGCCTGCCTGAAGAGAAAAATCTTTGCCTGTTTGTGGAAGGACAGCAAAGGTGGGGATCAGCCTGGCTTCCTGTTGAAGGGAGTTCCAAAGTCTGGGAGCAGCACTGGAGAAGACCCTTCCCTGTGTACCCACCAAACACACCTGTGAAGGTGGTGGAACCGAAAGGTGTCTCCTGATTATCTTAACATCCAAGCAGGTTCAAATGAGAGACATGGTCTTTGAGATAGTTTGGGACCCAAGCTGTTTAGAGGTTTATAGGTTAGAACCAGCACTTTGAATTGTTTCTGGAAATAGATCAATAGTCAGTGGAGCTGCTATAATGGGATCCCTATAATGACCTTTTTGCTGGAGGTTTCACTGCCACCATATCCATTGTTGTTGTTGGGCTAAGATCAGAAGGTCATGGGGTACATGGCTCTTTTTATTTTTTTGTTTTCTTAAGAGAAATACCATGAATACTTGCTCAGGGTGGGATCCATCACTGAAGGAAAGAGATTTACTACCACCCAAGAGGGAGTATGCTGTACGTGAGCACACATAACTATCTTCTTTCCCAGCTGAAATTCTCTTTGGCTTGATTTATCTTAACAACTTTCCTGGGAAGTAAGCTAGACAGCATATTTCTAGTTTTTCCACAAATACTTGCATATTGGCATGAAAGGATAATTGTATATCTGTGCGTAATGTATCCTTCAGGATTTGATCAACCTGGTTGCGGGGGATTAGGGTAGTAGAACCCTTGTTACTGAGAAAGGATCTTTCTTTTTTGTCAAGGAAGTTGGTGAAATTTTATTTACAAAACACTGATTTTCCCCACCACCACCTTAGCCCCAGAATTCTTTTCAAATAAACAAAGCAGGTGGGACTAACCATGGCCACTGCTGGATAGATCAGTGGCTTAGGAATCTGACTGCAAAGCCAGAGGTTGGGATTTCAGTTTCCTATTATGCCTTCTTGACATGGGCTGGATTTGAAAATACATAGGGCCCCTTCCCTATAGAATTGATGCTTTTGAATTATGGTGCTGGAGGAGACTCTTGAGAGTCCCCTGGACTGCAAGGAGAACAAACCTATCCATTTTGCAAGAAATCAATTCTAAGTGCTCACTGGAAAGACAGACCCTGAAGCTGAGGCTCCAATACTTTGGCCAACTCATGAGAAGAGAATACTTCCTGGAAAAGACCCTGATGTTGGGAAAATGTGAAGGCAAGAAGAGAAGGGGACAACAGAGGACGAGACGGCTGGATAGTGTCATCAAAGCTACCAACATGAATTTGACCCAACTCCGGGAGGCGGTGGAAGACCAGAGGTCCTGGCATGCTCTGGTCCATGGGGTCACGAAGAGTCAGACACGACTAAACGACAATGTGGGCCCCTTCCAGATGTGCAGTTCTAAGATGATAAGATAGGAAATATTGATAATTTCAATTTGAATTTGCTATTTTGAATCTGGTGATGTTCAGAGTCGCTTGTTTCTAGACTAGGCAGGGGAAGGAAACAGTTTTACTGAAAAAAACACTTGAAAATCTTTTGCCCAAACATCCCCAAATGTAGCCCAGAGCACGAGCCAACTGTCTGCTGTATCTGTGCCTAACTGATCCAAATTCCAGTTTCAAAGTTACAATTTTTTTTTGTTTGGGCTGACCCCATTTTTAGAATAACCTTCTAGAATGTTGATTTGCTCTGCTGCACATAATTACTCTATTGTACCGCTATAGTAGATTTGTCAGTTGCTGTCCTCTTGTGGCTGCTTTAGGAAATACTTTTGCAAACCAATTATGTTCTTCACATTGTTCTTCTTGTTTAGTCATTAAGTTGTGTCCGACTCTTCCACTGCCCCCCGGAGTTTGGTCAAATACATTTTGGTAGCTTCGATGACACGGTCCAACCATCTCATCCTCTGTCATCCCCTTCTCATCTTGCCTTCACACTTTCCCAACATCAGGGTCTTTTCCAAGGAGTCTTCTCTTCTCATGAAATGGCCAAAGTACTGGAGCCTCAGCTTCAGGATCTGTCCTTCCAGTGAGCACTCAGGGCTGATTCCCTTTAGAATGGATAGGTTAGTTCCTCTGCCCCTTCGGAATCCAGCTTGTACTTCTGGGAGTTCTCGATCCACATACTGCTGAAGCCTACCTTGGAAGATTTTCAGCACAATCTTGGTAGCGTGTGAAATGAGTGCAATTGTACGGTAGTTGGAAACTGTCTTCGGACAGGTGCTGGCTCTATGGCTTGAAAAGCGGGATGAGTGCCGCCTCCTAGATTCGGACATGACTGGACTAAAAATATCAAGGGGAACCTTTACCTTTTTGGAGCATTTTAGGCACTGCCCTTCTTTGGGATTGGGATGTAGACTGATCTTTTCCAGTCCTCTGGCCACTGCTGAGTTTTCCAAACTTGTTGGCATATTGGGTGTAGCACCTTAACAGCATCATCTTTTAAGATTTTAAATAGTTCAGCTGGAATGCCATCACCTCCACTGGCCTTGTTCTTAGCCATGCTTTCTAAGGCCCATTTGACTTCACTCTCCAGGATGTCTGGCTCAAAGTCAGCAGCTACACTATCTGGGTTGTCCAGGACATTGAGGTCTTTCTGGTATAATACCTTTGTGTATTCTTGCCATCTTTTCTTGATGTCTACTGCTTCTGTGAGGTCCCTACCATTTTTGTCCTTTATCATGTCCATCTTTGCACAAAAGGATCCATTGATATCTCCAATGTTCTTGAACAGATCTCTGGTTTTTCCCTTTCTATCATTTCCCCCTATTTCTTTGCACTGATCACTTAAGAAGGCCCTCTTGTCTCTCCTTGCTATTCTTTGGAAGCCTGGATTCAATTTTCTGTAACTTTCCCTATCTCCCTTGCATTTTGTTTCCCTTCTCCACTTTGCTTTCTTGCATTTCCTTTTCTTTGGGATGATTTTTGTTGCTGCTTCTTGTCCAATGTTACAAGCCTCCATCCATAATTCTTCAGGCACTCTCTCCACCAAATCTAATTAATTATATCCGTTCTTCACTTCCACTGTGTATTCATAAGGGATTTGGTTTAGTAGCCCAGTGGTTTTTCCTACTCTCTTCAGTTTAAGCTTGAATTTTGCTATGAGAAGCTGATGATCAGAGCCACAATCAGCTCCAGGTCTTGTTTTTGCTGACCGTATAGAGCTTCTCCATCTTTGGCTGCAGAAAATATAATCAATCTGATTTCGGTATTGCCCATCTGGTGATTTCCATGTATAGAGTCGCCTCTTGTGTTGTTGGAAAAGCATGTTGGTGATGACCAGCTTGGTCAATTTCAGCCTCTTCCGCATCGGTGGTTGGTGCATAAACTTGGATTACTATGATGTTGAAAGGTCTGCCTGGGATTTGTATTGAAATTATTCTATCATTTTTGAGATTGTATCCCAAGACAGCTTTCCCCACTCTTTTGTTCACTATGAGGGCTACTCCATTTCTTCTACGGGATTCTTTCCCACAATAGTAGATATGATAATAATCTGAAATGAATTCACCCATTCCCGTCCATTTTAGTTCAGGACTTAAGCCCAGGATGTCTATGTTTATTCTTGCCATCTCCTGTTTGACCACATCCAGGTTACCAAGGTTCATAGATCGTACATTCCAGGTTCCTATGCAGTTTTTTCTTTGCAGCATTGGACTTTCCTTTCACTTCCAGGCACATCCGCAGCTGAGCGTCCTTTCAGCTTTGGCCCAACCACTTCTATAGCTCTGGAGCTACTTGTCCTCTGCTCTTCCTTTGTAGCATGTTGGACACCTTCTGACCTGAGAGGCTCATCTTCCAGCATCATATCTTTTAGCCTTTTGTTTCTGTTCATGGGATTTTCTTGGTAAAGATACTGGAGTGGCTTGTCAGTTCCTGCTCCAGGTGGATTGCGTTTAGTCGGAACTCTCCACTATGACCTGTCCGTCTTGGGTGTCCCTGCACGACATAGCCCATAGCTTCTGTGAATTACTCAAGCCCCTTCGCCATGAAAAGGCAGCAGTCCGTGAAGGGATCTTCACATTAGTTTCTCCCATTGTTCCATTCATTAATTTTAAACCATGCCTGCTTTCCCTGCTGGGAAAAACAAGGCATGACTAATGTATAAAAAGCCTCATGTGCTTCAAGTATGCACGTCATAGACAATGAATTTCTGCTAACTGGAAACTGAATTGGTTGCTTGCACCCTTAGTAGAAGCACTCTTCTTCTGAGGAGATCATGCACTGCAAGAATTTGTTGGGGTTCCCATATCAATTGGATTTATGATACTGGATTTGACCAGAACATCTTATTTATGCAGAACATTTCACCTCTTTACAAGAATTCTGCCCAAAGTCAGCCATTCACAAGATTTGAAAGTTTTGTATGTGCTTCCATTATCTTTAGTCATTCATTAGTTAGACGCACAATTCATCTTTTCTCCCAGAAGCTTATGATGGCATAGATGGCTCTTATCTCTTCCACTTTGTCCTCCTGTGAAGCAGGTCAGGATGATAGAGAATGCCTGGCTCAAGGTCACTGGGGAATTCCATAGCTTAGCAAGAATTACATCCTGAATCCTCTATGTCTGAGATCCCCATTCTAACCCTTACACCATGTAATCAATTAGATTATTTAGTTGTTGTTCAGAGCCAGAGGTTGGGAGTTTGATTCCCCACTTAGCTTCCTGAGAGAAGAGCCAGCCTCTGTGTGTGTGTGTGTGTGTGTGTGTGTGTGTGTGTGTGTGTGTGTGTGTGTGTGTGTGTGTGTGTGTGTGTGTGTGTGTGTGTGTTTGTTTGTTTGTTTATTTATTTATTTATTTATTTATTTATTTATTTATTTATTTATTTATTTATTTATTTAATATCCCGCCTGTCTAGTCGATTGAGACCACTCTAGGCGGCTAACAACATAAAATAAGACAATAAATATATATAAAACAATTTTTACATGATAAAGACATAAACAAGAAGGGGAACTAATGGTAGTAAAGAGAGAGAAGAGGAGCTTTGGGCAAGCTGCATAGTCCCACAGTGCCCTCAGAAGAAGGGAATGGGAAACATCTTCCGAATACTCTCTACTTAGAAAACCCTGAAGAGAGTCGCCATATGTTGGAATTGATTTGATGGTGCGCGCGCGCACACACACACACACACACACACACACACAAAGAGCGGCAGATGTTTGCCTGTGGGAAAAATGATACGTTAGTAAAGTTTTTTAAATTTATATATTTTTGTTTACACCTCACCTTTGTTAAAATGAGCTCAAGGCAGGCTATGTGATCCTGCTTCTCTCTATTTTGTTTGCACAACGATTCTGTGAGATAGGTCAGACTAAAAAAGAGAGACTGGCCCACTGTCACCAAGCATATTACATGGCCCAGTGGAGGCTAGAACCCAGTAGTTCCCAGTTTAGCACTTTAACCGCTACCCAACAGTGCCCCTCTGATATCACAACAGCCAGGAGTGAAGTGCTTAGAAATGTTGTGAAGGTTATTATTCCTGTCATCCAGCTGTGAGGGTTTGTGTGTGTGTGCTGGGCAATCTAGTAGTACTCCATGCATCCCGTGCCAATCAGCCTGTGCCTTTTGACTAACTTGGCATCGGCCCTCAAGAGGGACGGAAATCGAGTCCATTAATCTCAAGTGGGCTGAGAAACAAGGAACAGCTGTTCCTGCCCTGTGGCTTCTCCAGCACAGTCTGGCTCTAGGGAGCCCGAATTGATGAGTTCTGTGCTCACCAACAGATTCCTACAATCAAAACAAGCCATTTAGAGGCTTTCAAGAGACACAATGATTAATAATTGCCAGATAAAGAGGCACGAAGGGCTACAGCTACCTAAAAATGCACACTTCTGGAGTTAATCTGGCCTCCCTGTGTGTATGTCTCTGGAGAGCACAGCTCTGAAGGGAGCACTTGATGCTCATGTTACCTCTGCAAATGAAGTGGAGTTGAAGATGATGCCAAAAGATAACCAAAAAAGTTCTTAATAGAACGGAGGGAGGTATCATGTAACCTGAAGACTAGTTCTATGGCCTCCAGAGGCACCCTCCAAAGTAAAAACAGAATTAAAATCCAGCAAAGTCCTCTTGTCGGGGATACAAGGCTTCCCTAAATCAAGGATCAGAAACCTGAATAATGCTGGCACAGCAGAAAGCACTTGGGAAAAGATTGTTCCTTCAGAAGCCAGAAGAGGGTTGGGTTATTCTAGCATCAAGAAAGCAGGACTGGGGCCTCCAGTACTCCTAGCCCTAGCCGATCAGTGGGTATCTTGGCTCACACGGGGTGGTAGAGCTGTGGCAGATAGAGCTATGGATTGTCCCCATGGGGAAGAGGGGGCCACGGAATATGAGAATATAAGGCTTTGGAGAAAGATGCCAGGTGCTTTTCTCACTACTGTGATTCCACAGCTGAGCACCAGTCAGAGAGTGGCTCTCCAGAGTTTGCTGAGCTGCAGTGCTTCACTTTGAGGGTTCCTTAGAGGAATGCATTGTGGTAAACAGGGGTCTCAAACTCAATTTACCTGGGGGCCACTGGAGGTAGAGTCTGGGTGAGGCTGGGCTGCATCAGATTTTCTGCCAAGCGGAGCAAGAGTCCGAGGAAGCTGCCCAGGAGTTTCCTTAGCCCGGCTGGGGCTCCGAGGAGGAGGAGGAGGAGGGGGGCGCATGAGCCCCCGTCACCAGCCATGATACCCCTCCGGCTCCTCCTTCACTACCACCATCACCACCAGCAGCAGGACGAAGAAGCGGAGAAGGGAGGGAGTGCCAGCGACTGCCTAGTGGGGGGGAGGAGGGCACGACATAAATTTTTTTAATAAAACCTTCACAGAATTGCCTTGCCAAAGGAGAAAAGCCCCCATCGGTACCTGTGAAATTAAACAGAATGGGGAGGGGGGCTCCCTGCAGGTGCATGCACACATGCACACAAACACATACAGAGGTCCAGCAACCTTCCTCTGAGGGCCCCCCTCAAAAAAAGGCACACTCAGGAGCAGCAGCTACCCCCACCACGACAGAGGAGCAAACTTTGTGAGGCGAGCCCAGGCAGCCTCCAGAGCCAAGGTGGCTGAAGCAGGACGAAGAGGACGAGGAGAAGGAGGAGGAGGAAGCACCACTGGGTGCTGAGGCGGCCGCTGGCCAGGCTGGTGCTGGGGGTGCCAAGAGAGCCAGAGAGCCGCTTCTCTGGAAGAGGCAGCGGCGGCAGCTGCTGTTGGCAGTTTGGAGGCGGATTTCGAGGATGGGCTGGGAGTGAGCTCCGTTCTCAGGCATCGCTCAGCGGCGGCTCGGGCGCTCGGGGAAAAGGTCCAGCAGCGCGCCTTGCTTGCCGTCTCCCCCAAGACAGCACCTCTTGCACCCTCCATCCGGAACTGCAGCCTGCCAGCCAGCAGACAGGCGGGCTGGTGGGCTAGTAGGCTGCAGTTCCGGATGGAGGGTGCAAGAGGTGCTGTCTTGGGGGAGAGCTGGCGAGCAAGGCGAGGCTTTTTAAAAAACTCTTGATAGCAGAGGATGCATGGGTACTTCGGGGAGAAGGCAAGGTGGGGGCCACAAATTATCATCCGGCGGGCCGCATATGGCCCCCGGGCTGCATGTTTGAGACCCCTGGTGGTAAAAGAGTCACCTTGGAAGAGGTAAAACAAAGGATCAGCAAACTGCCCGTGGTGGTGATCAGAGGCAGGAAATGTTGGTTTTTTGGATTATACTTCCTAGAATTCCACTGCCTATGTGACCACCATCATGATAGGTGAAGGATTCTGGACCTTGTAACCCAAGAGAGGTAACACATCCCATCTCTGCTAGTGATACAATGCCAGCTGGTGCTCAGAAGATGCAGTACCGTGCTGCGTGTTCTTCATAGATGGAGAAAGAAAGGTTGCACTCAACCTCTGCAGTGACTGAGCACTTTCTTGGGTGGAAGTTTGCTTCGCGTTTTGATGGGCTACAATATTTCAGTTCAGCAAGAGCAATGCTTGTGAATCTCTGGATTCATGCTGTGCAGAAACCAGAGGGAGTCTCAGCAGTGCTGGTGTTTATCACCACGCAGTCTTTGTTTGGCCTCATTTGTAACACCTAAATGGAACAGCAAAACATACCAACCAAATGGGCTTTGGGAAATCAACTATTCTGGTTCTGCGCAAGGCACCTGCTGAGTTCCACGTTAGTTAATGCCGGGGATGTGGAAGTTTCAGGCATGCTGGAGTCATGCAAAGTGATGCTATTGGAAGTTGTACAGGCCTGACTCATCTTCTAGAAACCTAGTTAGTTAGGACAGAATACAATGCAAGACAGAGGTGAGAGCAGACAAATTAATGTACCCTCCTTTATCATTGCTTCCCCTTCTGAATAGTTTATTTCTTAGACGTGTTCTTCCTGGTAGCATTAAATGTCGTTATTTGTTCCGAACAAGGCCAAGGAGTGAATAATTCCACTGTGGATAACCTGGTGGCCATCTTGGCATGGTCAATGGCCTGGTTTGCATGTCACAGTAAAACAAGGATATATGGTTATCTTGGCCTAAGCTGGTGCATATGGCTGGATCCTTCCCACTTCCAGGTATCTGAATGAATTGCTGTGTTTTCTTTAACAATATATGTCAACCCAGAAGCAGCTGATGTGCTGGCTTGTTTCCTCACCAAGTAAGCCAGAGAAACAAACCTACAAGAACAAGAAACCGGGCCTTCTCGGCGGTGGCTCCTCGGCTGTGGAATGCCCTCCCAACAGAAATTCGGCTGGCACCCTTGCTGGGTGTTTTTAAAAGCCAGTTAAAAACTTGGTTATTCAAGAAGGCCTCCCCTCCAGTCAATTAAATCTTTCTCTTTTTTCTTTTCTTTGCTATTCCACCTTGGTAATCCTCTCTTTAAATTAATTGTTTTAAATTGAAATTGTAGTTGTAATTTTATGATTTTATATATTTTTATACTGTTCTGTTTTATTTTGTAAGCCGCCCCGAGTAGACATGGTCTAGAGGGGCGGGGTAAAAATCAAATAAGTAAATAAGTAAATAAGTAAACAAACAAACAAACAAACAAACAAACAAACAAATAAATAAATAAATAAATAAATACACGCAAACCCTGGATTCTTTGGTCTGTTGAGAGAGAAACAAGCTTGAGTGCTCCTCACTGACTACTTTGCCCATCAGGTTACACAAACTATGGCTCAAAGTCTGTAATTTCCCGAGCTGCCACAAATGGGAGCAAAATGAATGTGGGAAACAGAGCACTGGCTTTCCACGGATCTCTTACAATAACCAAGAAAGGCATCCGGTGTCAATTTCTTCCATCCCAAGAGCAGCTGCTGTTTGCTTTTCTCATGGCATTTATGCAAGTTAGGGAAAGGCAGACACTTAGAAATTGTTATCATTATCAATACTGATCTGTTCATCATCCTACAGCCTGAACTTTTTGTTTCACGTAAGGTGCTATGACTTCCTCAGCAGGTGCCCACAAGGCACATGAAAGTTAATGACAGCCAATGTTGTTGTTGTTTAGTAGCTGAAACAGGTGCTGTGTGCCTTCCAAGTATACTGTATGTCATTCCACAAAGTCTAGATTCCTCTCAACAAACGGATAAACTTTGAAAACGGAGGTAGGGAATACTTCTGTTGTAAAATATGATAAAAAGGAAGCATTTGAGTTCTGGAAATATCTTTCTTCCAGCTGGGCATTACAGAAAACCAAAAATCCTCAAAATTGTCCTAGCTAGACACTGAGATTTTAGAATGTATAGTTAAACTAAAGTTCCACAATGGAGCTGAAAATATAAAGATTATTTTAGAGGTGCGTAGTTGGTATCAGTTTTCACCCCAGAGCATGCAGAATCAGACTCTGCTCATGTAGGCAAGTAGATCTTAATTTGATGTGGTGATCCAGTGCAATCGATTTCCCAGCAATCATATGGAAAATTCGTTACAGCTGGAATTCGGTCTGGGACGTTTTTGGTCCAGCAGTAGGGCTGCTGCTTATTGGGACTGGGGTGGAGAAGTTCTCCAGCAGATGGAAGGATCTTTTTAAATTTTTAACTCCAAAGTGATTCTTTCTGGTGAGATCACCCGTGTGCCTTTGCAGCTATCTGATTGCACAGCTGACTTTTTCCATCTCTACAGACAAAGGATTGCCAGTCACTCAGTGAATACTCGATTGCACTGGTTCTTAACCTTTGTTACTCAGATGTTTTTGGACTGCAACTCCCAGAAGCCTTCACCATCAGCTGTGCTGGCTGGGATTTCTGGGAGTTGCAGTTCAAAAACACCTGAGTAACAAAGGTTAAGAACCACTGAGTCTATTGAATTTTACTGAAGCCAGTGAACACTCAGTGAACTTTACTGAAACCAAGGGAATCTGTGCTGGCTAAGAAACAGATGCCCTGAGATACATGGCAAGGTGTATGACATAAATCATAGAGATGTGTGGTGCTGTATCATATGGTAGGTATACCGGAACCCCTTACAGTGGACCCTCTACTTACGGAATTAATCCGTATTGGAACAGTGGCTGCAAGACAAAAAGTCTGTAGGTCGAATCTCCATTGACCTACAATGCATTGAAAACTGATTAATCCCATAACTGGCAGTTTTTATTCTATTTTTGTTCCATTTTGGGTTTTTTTTCTGGTCTGTAAGTTGATTCTCCAGCTGCAAGTCAAATCTAAATTTTGCAGCCAGAGAAGTCTGTAACTCGAAAAGTCTGTAAGTCAAGCCGTCTGTAAGTCGAGGGTCCACTGTATCTTGAAAGATGTTGTCCATGTGAGCAGGATGCTTTGGAAACCCTTACTCATATGCTCTTGCACTGTTCGCTTCATCAAGACTGTCACAAAAAGTATGTCACCTCAATATAATTAGAGCTGGAGGGGAAATCCGATCTGGACAAGGTCCATTTTATGTTATCAGTTGAGGTGGTCGACATTATGGAACAAGTAGCTGTTTTTCTTGGGTCAGTTTTTAGGAGGAGAAGCCCTGACCTTGAATGAATGTATTTGTTTTACGCTCCCTGTGAATCCAGAAATCTAACAAACTAGCCTATGTTTATTTTATATGCCAATAAAAGTTTATCATGATTATCATAGAGATGAAATCTGGGTCTCCCCCTGCCCCCAAAATGGCTTTTTTTTCTCCTTAACATACCAGGTTCCTCACTCATCAGTATTTTCCCCCATCATCCATATAACATTCATCTTGCTTAGTACAGAACTTTCCCCCTGACATTTTGTACCTTTTCTTCCTTACTGGAAGCATGGTTTGTTTTTAGTAATTCTTTGTTCCAGGAAGAGATAGCCTTTACTTCTATGGTGCTTCTTGTTTGAATTTAATCTCTGGTGACTGCCTTGCTGTCAGAAACTTTTAGTTGGCACTCCAACCAACCAAGCTGCAGAAGAGATTTTTCAGCAGATAAGTAGTTTTCTTAAAAGATTCCTTCTAAATATTTGCAAACAGAATCAGATTTCTTAAAGTGCAGAAAAATGGACTTTAGATACAAAACCCAGTCAACTGTGCAGACTCTTGTGATGAAAGAGGAAAAGAAGGGGGGAACTTCAACTCTGTCCAAAAGAGCTCTTTGTGATACATTGAAAAAAAATTACTAGGAGCTAAATTCAGAAGCCAGAATGGTATAAACTTTATATCTGGTAGTGGAAGATAGAACGATGTAAACCTTGTGCCTGGTGTGTTGGAACAACACAAAAGCTGCCTTTTCTGTGCTAAACAATGTGGATTTTCTTTTTGGTTTTTTTGGCCATATTTAGTTCCTCTTCTTCTTTTTGCATGTGTGCTGGTGCTGAAAATTGAGAATAATGAGAGAGTTATTTAAAACATGGCTTCCTGGCCTGGCCTGTAATTGCAGGCCGATTGGAAACCTGCCAGGCAGGCAAATCTCGGAGCACAGAGCAGGCGGTATGACCAGGGCAGCTGCTCTCTTTCCTGCCTGTTTTGCATAGAACGTGTACTCTCTCTTTCTCTCTCTGTAGAGATATGTACAGGGGGAATGCAGTACAAACACACAGGGAGGACATGCTCAGAATATACAGTATCAATATGCACTTAGAGGTGCCCATCCAAAGTGTGTGATAGAAGCTGATCATACCAATTGCAGTTTGACCTTATCATCAGCCCTTCCAATGGATACTAGGAGGATAGCTGGCAACAGCCGTTGGCCTTTCCATTGTTCAGATGGGTGCATTGGCACCATGGCTCTAGACTCAGTTCATTGGGAAGGTCATAATAGCCTTCATGCAAATCCACAGGAAGTTATGCTGGCTGCAGTTCACTATTTGCTCAGCAGATGTTTGTCCTTGACCTGCTGTTCTGGATCTAAGTTTTTAAAAGAATTTTTTTTTCTCTCTCTCTCTGTCACTCTCTCTCTCTCTCTCTCTCTCTCTCTCACACACACACACACACACACACACACACACACACACAGCTTGCTAAGTCTTGTTCATCCAACACTGGTAGAGTCCAAAGCTTCTCTTGTGCATCCTAGGGTGGGCATAATAGAATACATCACAAGCAGAAGTGTGAATGGACAGATGTTTAAATGTATTGTGGTGACTTTTATTGTCTAATATGGATGTCAAAACATCAAATTTTCTAGGTTCCTGTTACTCTATGGGCTATCCTGGGTTATAATATAATGCTGCTGCATCACATGACAAGGCCCATTTTTGTTTGTTTGTAGCATCTCTCCTCCATTACATCCTAAGACACCATGCAGATTACAAAGATCTCACATCAAGCCTTCCTCACTTCTTCTTTCCTCCCCTACTTATTTTTCAATGTCTTTTCTGAGGAAGAGATAATCTTAAAAACATGCTCATTTTGGAGGGTGTTTCTTTGGGTGTGATCAGATTTAGCCTGCTGTTTGGTCCACTGCAGGGATGTGCTGGTTTACTCCTTTTTCTGGTGATCATATGATGTAATCCCTGAAGCAAACCAGTCCACTTACAGAGTGTTCTTTCCTGTATCTTTCTGAGCCCCTTTCAGAGGCTTCTTTTTTTGGTGCAGTTATTATTGATCCATTTTGGCTTGTTTCCAGCATGTGCGATAATTGGAAACAAACCAACATGATCTTGGAGCTCTTGAGGTTCTTTCCACTTGGAGTTTCTCCTATCGCGAAGACATCCACTTCATAATATTAGCAAATTAAACAGTTCCTCTGCTCTGCAAAAGGGCAGAGGAAGTAAAAAAAGACCGTCTTAGGATGGCACAATTGCACTGCATGATTTATTAAAAGAATAAAAATAAAAGAGAAAATTTCCTCTGAGAAGTGGGAGGAAACGGGAAGAGACAATGAGGTGGATCCCCCCCCCTTTCTTTTGATGTGTCTCAAAGGTAGGGTTGTGAACTTGTCCCCAGCCAAACCCACCACCTGGTATTCTGGGAGATGGAATTGGGAAAAAGCATCTTTCCCCAGAATGTTCACACTGAGCAAAAGCTAGAAAAAGTTTTTAACACTGCTGGAAGGTTGGTCATTTACAAAACAAATATAGGTCTGAGAACCTACTTCAGTATTCTTAATGATTTAAATACACACCAGCAACTGATGCACATAATGAGAAAATGAACACTAGAGTTATTTAATAGTTGCAGATGTGTTTGTGTATGCATGAAAACATAAAAAGTACAATGTGATCAATTTTGATAATGCTTCAAATGGGCCAGAAGATGGCAGACATTCACTTGGTACAGACTGAAAGAAAGAGGAGAAATGTGATTATTTTTCTTTCAGGTCTAAGACATTACTCCTTGTGTACTTTAAAGCAACATTCATTTTCAAAGAATTTTGTGTGCACTAACTAGATCCATCCAGTGCTAATTGTATTGTGTTCTGTGGGGGAGGTAAGTGCTGTCTTCATAGATAGCTTTGTTGAGGGTGAGAAACTGGTGCACTGCTGAAAATACAATTTTAAACTATTTTGTGACATTATGGGAAAATATTCTGGCCTAAGTCTGGCTGCAGAGTCTGAGATTGGGGGTCTGATTCCCCATTGTGCTTCCCAGGAGAACAGCCAGCCTATGTAGCCCTGGGTGAGCTACACAGTTCCAGGACGCCCCAAGAAGAAGTGAATGGCAAACCTGAGTACTCCCAACCTACAAAAACCCTTAGAAGGGTTTACCATAAGTTGGTATTGATTGGACAGCACATCATCTTCTTTATCATCATTATTAGCTTCTTGCCCAGGTCTCCCCATCAGGTTCTCTTAACTTTTTTTCAAATTAGTTTAAATTTTAATTGTTATTTAGACTGCCTCTATTGTTTCTCTGAAGAGGAAAAGTTTAATTCATAGACTTGAAGTAGTTGTTGCTACTGTTGTTTCTACCACAGTAAGAAAAAGTAAAGCTTATGGTTCTAGGTGGTTATTTAAATTTATTTTGTTGTTGTTGTTGTTGTTGTTGTTGTTTAGTCATTAAGTCATGTCCAACTCTTCATGACCCCATGGACCAGAGCATGCCAGGCCCTCCTGTCTTCCACTGCCTCCCGGAGTTGGGTCAAATTCACGTTGGTAGCTCCGATGACACTGTCCAACCATCTTGCCCTCTGTCGTCCCCTTCTCCTCTTGCCTTCACACTTTCCTAACATCAGGGTCTTTTCCAGGGACTCTTCTCTAAAATTTATCTTATAATGAATCAAATTTATTCTGTGACCAATCAGAAGTCAACTTCAGTGAACTTTAATCAGTCTTTTAGTCTCATCATAAAATGATGACATTTTATTATAATAAGAAGAAATAGGGGAAAAATTGTTCCATGCACTTTGAGTTTGGTCCTTAAACAGTTTGCTGGTTTGAAAAGTGAACCCTGACTCCATTGATTTCAGTTGAGATTCCCCACCTCTCTTAGCAGCTAATAAGAACTTTATTTTCCATGCAATTCTGGAGATCTTCTGATGGTCAGCAGGATTGGGCCCATCAAAAGGCAGGGTGAGATGGCCTCTTAACACAACACATGCTGGGTATTGTAGAGGGTGTTGTGAGTAATTCACTCCACAACCTCCTTTGTTGAAGCTTCATGTTCCAGGCAGTGCTACCATTCCCCGCTTTAATTACTTGAAGGGTTCATGAGTCTTGTAGAAGGAAGTACCCAGTGGAACAGTCCACATTCCATCCGGAGGTATGAGTCCCCCAGGCCTGGCTGCAAAATTGTTATGGTAGTTACAGCTTTGGAAGCTTCTGGTTCAAATGTCAGTAGCATGATGGATCTTTGCTGGCTTTTAGTCTAACTTTAACTAGAGTTATCCTAGGTTCAGCTGATCTCCCACTTCACTGACATTTGAGCCACAAGCGCCCACTGTGTTAGGGATATCTTCCACCTACTGGGTAAAAATGGTATAACACACTGCAGGCATTGCTTGACTAATTAAAATGAATTAAGCCACTTTAATAAAGAACAAAGTAAACTTGAGGAGAACAACCCCAGATTCCCTTAGTTGGTTGGTTGGTTAGTTAGCTAGCTAGCTAGTTAGTTAGTTATCCTTCAGTCTTGAGAGACTATGGTAATGTGCTCTGTAGGAGTGTCCTCTCCAGAGCACGAACGCTGTGTAAAATAGTATGGAGGATAGGCTGTTACCCAAGCAGCAAATCCCCCCTCTCCACATCAATGAAATGGTCCAATGGAAAGGCAGGAGCCAATACAACTGGTTCCAGTGACGTCGCAGGAGTTGCCAGAATGACACGAACTGCCTTCGGGACTCCAGCTCCGGATTTTGCCTCTAGGTTAACTCCTGAAGCCTTTTCCATGAGTGTATATAGCCACAAGGCAGTGCAGGTTTGAAATCAGAGTTTTCCTTGTCCTGGATGGGCTGCCTTCCAAGGCTGATGAGCTCCACCTACCTGGACTGCTCCCTCGCCGCATGGGTGATGGCGGCACCTCCTCCTTCTCCTCACAGCATGGGGGGTTGGGATCACAGTTTCCCTTCTCCTAGATGGGCTGCCTTCCAAGGCTGACAAGCCCCACCTACCCGGAATTTCCTTAGTATCCATATCAATTTTCAGGTGAACAGATATCCAGGCATTGGAACTAAGATGTTATCAGAGGCTTACTTTCTCTTTGATTCATGCAGGTGTGAATCGTGTCCAGCTGCTATTGTGAAAGGACTGACCCTCTTCTGGATTCTGACAGCTGTCTAGGGTCTGTGTTGTGAATTACACTGGGCTAAAATGTCCAAATGAGTTTTTCAGTACAAGACAGCGTCCCATTGTCTGCATCACAGTCAGCTCACAATATCTGCTTCAAGGAGTAGAATAAGCCGTGGGAAGCTTGGTGACAGAGCACAAGCTTACATGCTGAAGAGCCCAACCTCTCCATTTATGGCTAGGAAAGAATCTCACCTTAAATTCTGGAGGACTGCTGCCAACCAGAGATGGCAATACTGTCCTACATGGATCAAATTCTGACTTGACGGAAAACACCTTCCTAAGTTCTTATGAACTTCCTGCATGTTCAGCTGGCTTTATAAACTTTGGCTGCTCCTGTCTTCAGTTTCTTCAAGGCAGCAGCCTCTTCCCCTGCTAGGCAGATCATTGGTTAAAAAGAAGCAGAGAGTGGGTGGGAAAATAAATTGCATCACCCCCACCTTATCTATGTCTGCCGTTCCTTTGTTTTCACAATTCAAGAACATACCATTTACACTCTCAGAGATTCAGGAATCATGACTTTGACACAACTCTTTTGACAGACCTGTATTTCTGCCCCCCCACCCCCTAGCTTCACTGGGGTGCAGATCTGTCTCCTAGACTGGTTCCCCCAGTATCAGCAACTTGAGTTTCCAGCTTGGTATATTCTGGAGCTGTAGGGCGAAAAAGAGTGATAGTGTTATCTTCACAGTACGAGATCTAAGCCAGACTGGGCAGAATCAGCGGTTTGCTTTAATACTTTTTCCCTTCTCTTGCCATTTAAATCCCCCATATCCCTTGCAATCCCTTGTCTCATATCTTTTTTTTCCTTCCTCTTTGGAAATGCAACCAGGTCTTAGGAACATGACAGCTGTGACGCAGATGGACGGCACGCACCGCTCTCCGGTCGGCTTTGCAACTCAATCCTGACCTGCAGCGAATGAGCTAATCCGCTCCTTAGCTCCTCTTCCTAGGTGCTGGCTGCCAATTAGCATGAACTGTAGTAAATTGCAAAAGAGGCCAGGCCAGGCCCAGTGAGCATCATTTTCACTGGTGGCTTAATCAGGCTTTGAACCTCATCCCTCAGGAAGCAATTGTTTAATTGTATTTCTGCCTCCCTCCCTCTCACCAGAGTTCTCAGTCCATTTATGGCAAACCTAGCAAAGGCAGCTGATTTCTAGTATGGCCAAGACCAGTTCACCTCACTATGAAACAGGGTGGAATGCCCAGAGAAAGGGATAGATGGAACTGCTGGATAGCTCAGTGGTTTAGGTATGGTTGGGAGTTCAATTCCTCACTGTGCCTTTTTGACAGGGGCTAGACTCAGAGGTCCATAGGGTCCCTTCCGGCTCAGGAGTTCTCAGATGCTGCTGATCATTATTATTATTATTAAGTTACTTTTTAAAACTACAGCTCCCATAATCCCACAGGCAGCGTGACAAATGGCTGCAAAACCTCACTGTCACTTATAGAAGGCAAATGCTGATTTCTCAGTCCTTGGGGGCGGGGATCTATTGAAAAACCTTTGCAACTAACATTTATTAGTCATTTTCAAAAAACTGTATTATGACAATATAATGCCACTTTAGCATTGTATTTTCATATAGTGTGGCCATCTGCTGGGGTAGCTGGTGACTACAAGCTATATTCCCCATGTGGGTAATAGACAATTACAAGCTGTGTTCATCGCAGCTTCTGAATACTGTAGTTACATTTTAGTTAGTTATGAGCTGTCAAGTCAGTTCTGACACGGAACCCCTTGCCAGAATTTCTAGGTATTGAATATGTAGAAGTGGTTCACAATCCCCTTCTTCTGGGGACACTCTGGGTCTGTTCAGCTTGCCCAAGGCTACATAGGCTGGTTCTTCTCTCTGGAGGTATAGTTGGGAATTAAACTTCTGATGCCAATATTCCAACTTGCTGAATTAACCACATAAAGAGAATTTTAAAAAAAAGCATTAAGGCTTTTCAAGCGTATCCTCATCTACGAATAGCTGGACTGAACCAATATTTGAAAAACCAGGGTATTAATAACAACTTAGAAGACTTGCTTCTGGACTACATCATCCAGAATCCTCCCACCAGCACAATTAGTGGCAAAATGGATGGAGGATTATGGGAAGTGTATTCCCAAAAGGAAATAGTGTATATCTCAGCTCTGATAAAATATAAGCCGGGGTTCATTGGCACTTCCTTGCAAATCCGTGTGTGGTGATGGGATTCAGCACCGAATCCCATGAAATGGGGGATGAATGCATTCTTAAGCTCAATAAAAATGAAAAGGTTCACCCTGCTCAGGTGTGTCTCAAGACATTTTGCTGCCTGAGGCAAATGACAAGAAGGGACCTCTCTTCCAATCCAGGTATGGAAATTAACCAGGTTGACAGCCGAGTCTTACTTCTGCACTGGGGATGGGAAAGGACCACCATACCTGAGGGCAGCAACTGAACATGGAAAGTTCAGGGCCTAGCATCCTTTGGCTATTCTCTACATACAAGGGTATGCCATGCCTCACTCTACTCTTGCCCTGTAGCTGTTTATTGTACAGCAAGCTAAAACCTACCACTGTGTAAGGGTTGTGGGAGCAGTTGTGACCTTCCAAATTCTTGGGATGGGCATATGCAACCCCTGGACCTTTTAAGGTTGCCCAGCCTTGATTTAAAGTCCTATTAATCACTTTTCCCCCCTGGCAAATAGATTCAGCACAAATTGGATGACCCTCAAGACCTAGCTCCTCAACATGGGGGAACTGGAGGGAGTAACAGCAGGTTCAGTGTGAGTAACTTCACTTACACACTTCACTTGTTTGGTGAATGTGCCGAACAGGGTGTGTTCCTCAAGCACTTCTCTATGACGCTCCACTTCCCTCTGTCAAGGGTGGCACTTGATGCTGGGGTCAGAGAGAAGTCTCCTCGTTTCCTAGCAACCACACATTACCTCCTCAAGGAGGCCTTCCTCCTGAAATACACATGTGCTGTGCCAATCTGAGAAAGAAGAATTGATTTTTAGATGTTCTTGACATATTAATGTTGAATCAATCAAATAAAACCAAGCATAGCGATTTTGGTTCGTTATGCTTTGCTTTTTCATGCAGGAAAGACCACGGTGTGTTCTGGAGAGGGACAGGCTGCCTGTTTCTTATTAGGTAGAGGGAAATGAAGAAAATCTCAGAGATAAGAGATGGGTGGTTAAAATTGTATTTAGGCCTGCCTGGAAAGGATGGGAGGGCCTCCGAGGAGAAGACTCAGGCTATATAAAGTTAGGCAAGTAGTACAGTTCTAGGGTGTCCCCAGAAGAAAGGAATGGTAAACCACTTCTGAGTGGCCTCTACTTAGAAACCCTTCACTTCATGGCACTTAAGTATTAATCCCCCCCAAATTATGTGTACTCATTTAATCTGATTACATTTTGACTCTCGCACCAGGGAATGAGCCAGCTTGGCCTTGAAGACCACTTTCACACCAATAAGGTGCAAGTGTTCATCTTTTCTAGTTGCTGTTGGCCATTATCCTCACCCCCTCACTCAGCTAGGTCATTCCAGGCACCAGCTACAAAGCCTGATTTTCCCAGAAGAGTACCAGAATCCATGATTCCTTCATTTTCTCATATATCTTGACATAGGACAGCTCTTGCTCCTTCCACCCCTGGACCAATGGAACTTCTTCTCCGTCCCATCAAATCTGCTTAGAATCAGGAGGATCACTTGGGAGGTTGTACTGTAATGGATCTTGTTCCACTGACTTTAGTGACCTCTGGCTGTGGTTTCACAGTGGATGGAATTTAATACATTTCAAATAGCATCTGTAGGCAGCCCACTGAGTTCAAGGATAGTTCATCTGCCTTCCTTATTGAGAAATAGTTACAGCGCTATTAACAGCCCTTCAGCTTCAAGCAGACCATTTCTGCATCATTTGGGAGCAAGATGACCTTAGGGAAAGAATAAATGTGTTGTCTGTTGCTAAGGAGATGCACTTTTGGAAGAAACGAGAACTTGGAATTGTAGTAGAACTGGAGAGCTGCTGCTATTTTGACCCCAGATGCTATTATTGTAATTGCACAAGCCCGGACATTATAAACTCTTATTTGTACAGCCTTCTGCTTTCAGACATTATGAGCATCCCATCACTAAAGCGATGGCAAAGCCCCCAGGGGTATCCTAGCGACTTTATCCATTTATTTGCTTTTCAGACAAGCTGCTCCAGAATCTGTTGTTAATATAGCAGATTTGTTGATTCTGCTATCCCAAAGTACCTGGCATATAGAGTTGTTATATTCCACTCCCCTGTAGCCAATTGGCCTAATTTGTATAGCATGCAGTTTTTACCTCTTAAGAAATTAAATACTTTATTTAGTGAATTTCTTTTCTGCCAGTGCAGAAATGCCATTGTAGACATTAATATCCGAATGTGACAGACAAGTGATTTGATAGATTTCTCGCTTCCATTGGTTAAATCTTGGGTCTGTATACATGCGTAGGGAGGTTTTGTGTGTTTTCCCCTTTTTCCTGCTATGCCTAAATCACAGAGGAATATCTGTGATGGGTTCCCACACTCTCAGACTGTGGAACTCCCTGCCAAGGGAGACTAAGTGAGCCCCTCCCTAATATCCTTCTGTCAGCACACATTAACTTCCTTAGGAATGCTTTCAGAAACTGAAAAACTGTGAAGGTCTGGGTTTTAAAGGATGTCCTGGACATTTCCATTTTTATTTGTTGTTCTTATTTTTTACAGGGGTATTTTAATGGGTTCAAAGTAGAATCTGTTTTCATAGAATAGTGAAGTTGGAAGGGGCCTATAAGACCATTAAGCCCAACTCCCTGCTTGCTGCAAGAATGCAAATCAAAGGATATCTGCCAGGTGATTATCTAAGTTTCTCTTGAACGCCTCCAGTGTTGGAGCACTCACCAACTCCCAAGGTAATTGGTTTCACTGTTGTACTGCTTTAACAGTTAGGAATCTTTTCCTGATATTCAAATGAAATCTGGCTTCCTGTAACTTGAGCCCATTGTTTCATGTCCTGCACTCTGGGATGATCAAGAACACATTCTACCCCTCCTCTCTATGACAGCCTTTCAAATATATGAAAAGTGCTATCATATCACTCCTTTGTCTTCTTTTCTCAAGGCTAAACATGCCCAGTTATTTCAGTACAGTGGTGCTTCGCTTGATGATGATAATCCATTCCGTTGAAATTGCTGTTAAGCGAAACTGTCATCAAGCGAATTTAAAAAACCCATTGAAATGCATTGAAAACCATTCAATGCGTTCTAATGGGCTAAATTACCTGCTCGTTTTGCAAAGATCCTCCACAGGGCGGCCATTTTCCGGTGCCTGTGAAGTGAAGAATCCGTCCTAAAGCACAGCGGGGAACCATTTTGCACAGTGGGTGGCCATTTTAGAGCCACTGATCAGCTGTTTTAAAATCATCGTCTAGCGAAAAATCGGTTCCTGAAGCAGGGAACTGATCATCGTGAAGCGAATTTTTCCTATTAGAACATCGTTTTGTGATTGCAAAAGCGATCGTGAAAACCTCATAGTCAAGCGGTTTTGTTGTTTAACGAGGTAATCGTTAAGCGAGGCACCACTGTATTTCCCCATAGGGCTTGGTTTGCAGCCCCCAATCATCCTTGTTGCTCTCCTCTGAACTTGTTCTGATTTGTCAACAAGCATCCTTCTTGAAGTGTGGTGTCCAGGTGATCCCTAATCAGTAATATATTAACAGATAGTTCCGTGAGTTGAATACCTAGCTTCAGAGTGAGAAGATGGAATTCAACTTTCCACTGAGCCTCCTGTGAGAAGAGTTAGCTTGTGTTGCCCTGGGCAAGTGAACAGCCCCAGGCCACCCCCAAAAGAAAAGAATGGTGAACTTTTCATAACTAGAAAATCCTGGAAAGGGTCCCCTTAAGCTGAAATCAGCTTGATGGCACACAATTGTTGTGGCTGTTGTTGGTTTCTAAAATTGTCCTTGGGCAGAATTGTATTCATGTTCACGTAAGATTTGTCAACTAGCTGCAGCTAATTGTGACTAATTGGTGCAGTACCCAGGTGAATCTCAGTTGCATGGTTGGGCACATGACCAGATATACATGACTGGAACACATTCTGACACCTTATCCGTTTATTGTAATCAGCCATGGCAAGTTACACAAACCTTCGATGAACTGCAATAGGTTTCTGGCCTTTTTTTTTTTAAAAAAAAACTGTTCTGTTCCTTTGAATGAAGAGTGGAAAAGAATCCAGCACAACAACAACCACAACAAGGCCACAAGAGCCTTAAAGTTAACACAGAATACAAATAAACTATGACTAATTTTAGAAGTTGAAAACTGGAGCGAAATGAGACAATGCTGATATGATGCCGTTTGTCGTCGGGTGCTGAAATGAAGAGTTTCTAAGCAACCTCTGAAATGTTCTGTCTGGTTAGCTAAGTTCTCCTTTAAATAGAATACATTTTCTTTAAAAATGATAGAATTTGTTGGGATTTTTTTTTTGTCATGCTGAAACTGATTTGCAAGTCCATTTTGAATGTGTCTTGGCTTTCAAATTCTCTTTGAACGTAGGAGGTGAGGGAGGAAATTATCTTGTTTTAACAGGAGAGGGTGCCAAGGCACTGCCATCCAAATGAGCAAGTGGGAAAGCATAAATGAACAAGGAGAGCAAGAGAGAGAGAAGACACAAAAGGTTGACTGGTTTCTTGACATTTGAATTATAGCAATTACCCTCCTACTCTGTTATCACTCTGCAATTCAGTCCTGCAACTATTATTTCTGTAAAACTTGAAAATGAAGTTTGGGGGTGGGGTTGGCCTGACTGAGACATGCAGGATGAGTATCCTGTAAGAACTGGTGGTGGTAATTATGTTAGCAAAGCGTAGCAGGCCAGTTTGGTGAACTCATGGCTGAATTAGAAGTAATCACTTTGGTTGCGCGTTAAAAAGCAAAAGCATTATTATTTTTACTGTTCCACAAAATGCACTCAGGATAAAACCTAGGCTTGAGTACAATAATCTATGAAAACCTGCTTCTCTGTGTGCAAGAGTTTTGAAGGCTAAAATGGAGGTGCCCTCACAGTCAGCTCTCCATTGCAGGTGAAGCAGAACAAAGAACAAAAAAATGTTCAATTCTTTCAAAAAATAATAATCAGTTTAAAAATGTGGGATGTTATGCTTCTGCATCAGATTCAGAACACCAGCAAATGACTTGATATTGCTGCACACTATCATGCCTGTGTTACTAGCAGGAAAAAGGATGCGAAACATGACATAGTAAAGGGCAGCTTGAATGTTGACAACACCAATGACAAGAGTCAAGATGGTCTACGGGATGCCTTCTTGTGTTCACTACTGTTTACACTTGTAGAAAAACAGTCCGGACAATTGCTTTGGTTTAGGTGAGAAGTGGTTAACAGATGAAACAAGTCAGCTACTGGGGATTTTCCCTTGCTTGGTGTCATTTTGTGAATGGTGGTAAGCATTGCCAAAAGAAAACCTGTCTTTTGAATGTTTCTGAGACCTTTCATTGCCCTTGAAACATCTCCCTTCCAGGGCAGTGAAGCTCCAACAATGTAGCTATTATCTGAACTCTTGTGCCCTGATAATGTCCTTAAGGAAAGGCTGGAGGAAGTAATCGATAAGTGGTTACCTTCAATGGCAAGATGGTCAAAGTAGCTAAACGCACCCTAGTGGTCTAGCCCCTCCCACTCATTACTTAAAAGATAGTGTTGCTGCTCTTATTTTAACACATCACATCATACTCCTACATTCTGGTGAAAATCGGGCTCATACAAGTGGCAGGTATCCTTTGGTTAGGGTACAAACAAGCAGTACAAACAAGCAACACCAATGTACCACCTTAAATATGTCTGATTCCAGAAGGTAAGCAGGGTCAGACGTGCCTAGTGTTTGGATGGGAGACCATGAGGGCACATCAGGGATTTTGAGACAGGGCTAAGAAACAATCCAGTCTGTAAATGTTGCAAAGTCATTGCTGGTCAATGAGAGCTGATAGTACTGGGGAAGATGGCTCAATATTGGGCCATCTCCTACATTCCTAACATGTTCTCATCCTTTTGTGTACGTACTGCAAGCGTGTTCCTTAATACCATCTCATAAGTCATGATGACAGAAATATTTTCTGCCATTGCTCAGCGTCCAGCATGTGCCTAAGCATAAAGAACACAACTTGGCATTTTCCCAAACTCATCACATTCATACGTAATCCAATCTTGAAACATATTACAACAAATTTCATTATAAAAATAGGAGAATAATCAATAATAAAATTTCTCCTTTATGTATCGTATGTGCTGTCAAACCAGAATGGACTTATAGTGACCCTAACAGAGTTTTCAAGATGGTTAAGGAGTGATTTTGGTAGTTCCGTCCCTCCCTGTGAGTTTCCATGGCTTGGGTTCCTCAGTCCTAGTCCACCACTCTGTCCATTACACCATACGGGGTAGTCACAAAATGTGCCCAAGCTGGATCAAATACTTAACCTCAAGCGGAGTGCCAGAGGAGTAGAAAGGACCTTTACAGTATGTATGTATGTATGTATGTATGTATGTATGTATGTATTTATTTATTTATTTATTTATTTATTTATTTATTTATTTATTTATTTATTTATGCATCCTTCAGTTTCGAGAGACTATGGTAACATGCTCTGAATCGAGGAGTGTCCTCTCCAGAGCATGAAGCCCGGGTAAGGTAATATGGAGGATAGGCTGTTACCCAAGCAGCAGATCCCCCCCTCTCCACATTGCTGAAATGGTCCAATGGAAAGGCAAGAGCCAATACAACTGGTCCCAGCAATGTTGCAGGAGTTGGCAGAACGACACGAGCTGCCTTCAGGACTCCAGCTCCGGATTTTGCCTCGAGGTTAACTCCTGAAGCTTTTTCCATGAGTGGATATAGCCACAAGGCAGTGGAGGTTTGGAATCGGAGTTTTCCTTCTCCTAGATGGGCTGCCTTCCATGGCTGACCAGCCCCACCTACCCGGCCTGCTCTTTAATAGTGCGAAAGTATGATCTGACACTTAAAACTTTCCTGCCTCCCAGGCTTATGCAAATCTAATTGGCTTTCCTATTTACCATATTAAGGCCAGAGATAAAATTTGAGAATGGCGCGCGGTCCTTAAGAACATGGCCAAACTTGTTTATTTATTTATTTATTTGGCTTCTATATAGCCCATCTGGCTACTAGGCCACTCTGAATGGCTTATATATTAAACAAATAAAACATGTTGTTTAGTCATTAAGTCATGTCGAACTCTTCGTGACCCCATGGACCAGAGGACGCCAGGCCCTCCTGTCTTCCACTGCTTCCCGGAATTGGGTCAAATTCATGTTGGCAGCTTCAATGATACTGTCCAACCATTTCGTCCTCTTCTCTTCTTGCCTTCACATTTTCCCAACATCAGGGTCTTTTCTCTCTCATGAGATGACAAAAGCATTGGAGCCTCAGCTTCAGGATCTGTCCTTCCAGTGAGCACTCAGGATTGATTTCCTTCAGAATGGATAGATTTGTTCTTTTTGCAGTCCAGGGGATTCTCAAGAGCCTCCTCCAGCACCACAATTCAAAAGCATCAATTCTTCAGCAATCAGCCTTCTTTATGGTCCACCTCTCACTTCCATACATCACTACAGGGAAAACCATAGTTTTGACTATGTGGATCCTTGTCAGCAAGTTTGCTGTTGCCATAGTTTGTTGTGGTCCACACAGTCAAAGGCTTTTGTGTAGTAGATTTTGCCGAAGTAGATTTTTTTTCTGGAGCCTTCTGTTTCCCTCCATGAAGTTTTCTTGGCAAAGATACTTGCCAGTGGCTTGCCAGTTCCTGCTCCAGGTGGATCGTGTTTAGTCAGAACTCTCCACTATGACCTGTCCGTCTTGGTTGTCCCTGCATGGCATAGCCCATAGCTTCTCTGAATTACACAAACCCCTTCACCATGACAAGGCAGCAATCCGTGAGGCGGGAAATAAAACATACACAATTCCAAACAATGAACATAATAATATGAAATTAAAATAAAGATAAAACAACCAACTGATGGTTGTTGTGGGTTTTCCTGGCTGTTTGGCCATGTTCTTAAGGTTTTTCTTCCAAACATTTTGCCAGTCTCTGTGGCCCTCATCTTCAGAGGACAGGAGTCAGAACAACCAACAATTTAAATAATATAATATAATATAATATAATATAATATAATATAATATAATATAATATAATATAATATAATATAATATAATATAATATAATATAATATAATAAACAATAGAGCAAGACAGTGGTACTGATAGTATAAATGCTGAGACCACTCACTGTAATTAGGTGTTGTAATTAAGGTGTTGTAAGGTCTGGGAAGACCTGTTGGAAAAGCCAGATTTTTAACAGTCACTTAAAAATTCCCAGTGAAGGGGCCACGTGGATTTCGGGCAGGAGGTTGTTCCAAAGCTGAGGAGTGACCGCTGAAAAAGCCCAGTTTCTGGATCTCTCTTTCCGGGCTTCTCTTGAGGTCAAAACTCTCAACTACCCAGCCTGGGAAAATTGTATGGGATGGGCAGATCTCATCAGGAGGAGGTGTTTTGTCAGGTATCAAGGTCCTAAACTGTTTAGGGCTTTACAAGTTAATACCATCACCTTGCAGCTGACACTGAAATGGATGGTCAACCAGTGCAGGGTGGCCAGGGTGGGAGAAACATGTTGATATATATTTTTGACACCACTCAGCAGGCTGGCCACCATGCTCTGCACCTGCTTAAGCCTCTCTAACAGCCTCATGGGTAGCCCCACATAGAGAGCATTACAGTAGTCTATTTTCGAGACTACCAGTGCATGAACCAGCATGGTGAGGGACGCGGTGACAAGATAGGGACACAGCTGGGCAATCCACCTTAGGTGGAAGTAGGCAGAACAGACCACAGATGCTATCTGAGGCTCCATCGACAGTGCTGGATCCAGTAGTACACCCAAGCTACAAACTATAGTACACCATAGGCATCTGTCTCTCTGTCTCTGTCCCTCTCTCTCTACACACACACATTTTAAATACAGAAGTCAAAGCAGTAGTGAAGAGAAGTTTAAGTGGTTAAATGTTTTTGGGACCTAAGCTTCGCAAGACAGCTATTTAAACAGCTGATCGGCGGTTCGCAAAGCGGTTTCCCTATGGCCGATCTTCGCTAGACAACGACAATTCTTCCCCATTGGAACGCATTAAACAGGTTTCAATGCATTCCAATGGGGAAATGCTTTTCGCGAGACAATGATTTCGCTAAACAGCGATTTCAGTGGAGCGGATTATCATCGTCTAGCGAGGCACCACTGTAGTTTTTGTGAGCTAGGCTTAGAGGACACAGAGTTAGAGGCTACAGTTCTACCAACTACACCTCATTTCTGACTCTCATCCTCAGGCTGGAAGGAAGGAGCTGGGTGAACTACAGGTGGGCAGGAACCTTAGTTTGGAGGTTTGTGCTGGTTTGTACACACAGGTGCACAGGTGCTGCACGTTCCCTTCCCCCACCTCCCTGCCTGGATTCCTTCACTCACCAGCCATGCACACTCCTCTCCTCCTCCTCCTCGGCTGTTCGACCAGTCTCCAGCAGGAGCACAGGCTTCCCTGCTTCTCCTCCTTGGTTGATCACCCACTCAGACAAGGAGGCAGGACAGGCATGTATGAACCAGCACGAACCTCTGAACCAAGGTTTGTGCCCATCTCTAGATCTCACCTCGCCAGAGCCTAGAGAACGTGTACTTTCCACTAGGCTTCTCACACACTGGTCCAATGGCAGGAGGCCACAGAAAGGAGGAGAAACAATCTTCTTTGGGCCAAATCACTAGCCCTGTAAAACTCTGCAGTTTCCAAAGAAAAGTGGCAGGGCATGGAGAAAGGTACTCAAGGCAGAGGTTAGACCACATCCACCCTGTGGCTCCTTAAGTCTCAGTGAGGGATTCTAGGACATGGAGTCTAAAAAAGTAATTGGCAAGTGTTTGGACTTGATGATCTTTGGGAGCCCTTCCAGAGGTACAGGTCTGCGATTCTGTGAATGTTCTCAAGGTTTTCTCCAAACCAGCTTATCATTGATTCTGTGCAGGAGACACCAGCAAACAAACTGTACAGCAGGCATCTTAGGACCTCTCTCTTCCACTCCTTTCCGCAGTGTTCTTTTTATTGCAGCCTTCATTACTCATGTGAAGATCTGGGCAATTTTCAGCACCATTTATCAAAACGGGAGACGAAAGGCGTATGGTTTCTTTTTTATTTTTATATTGTTAATGGGAATTTCCACAGATAATGCTCTGCTGAAAATTTACTTCTGGAGTGTGATTCCAATTTAGCAGGTAGAACGAGGCAACAATCAGTGGCAACAGAGTTTGATTCCTCCAGGAACATTTAGAGGTCATCACTTGAGTTGTTGCTATCAAATCTATGATTGCATTATGTTCCCCAACAACAGCAAAAGTGGGAAAATAGGGAAGGAAATTGCAGAGTAAAACAGCAAATGCATAACTTGTTATAATGTGCAACTGCTTTACAGCTGAACACCTACTGTTTAATTACGAGGTGGTGAAATCAGCACAGTGTAGGGACATTGATCACTGAAGCATTGTTAGTTGGAAGAGAAGCTCTCCTTGTGAGTAAACAAAGCTTTATATCCAAGTCCTTTCATTTCCTAGTTTAGTACAAGATAGGATAACTGAACTTGGGTAAGGTCAAAGAATAACTGATCCTTTAGCTTTGGGTGCCTAGATGTTTCACAGCTTTAGAGAACAACCTAAATACCCTTATAAAAAGGAAATCTGTTGGGGTTACTTTTTTTAAAAGAAAAATTAATTGCGCACCTTCAAGACTTAATGATGCATTTTCTGGTTGGTTCTGGTGAAGAACGGAGCTGCATGAAACCACTGTTAAGTCTGAAACACATATTTGAAAAATGCATAAAACATGTATCTGCAGCAAAATTAGGGACAATATAATCAGACACATATACATCAATCAATCAATAATGAAACTGTACGCTAGGATAAATGTGAACCAAAATATGCACAGCTACCCATTTGGGAATCAGGAGGAAAAGCATCAGAACTGGAGTCAACACTTAAATGGGATATGGATGCAAATCTTTGCTTGTTTCATCATCAAAAGAATGAAAAATAAAGGTCTCTCCACTGAATGGGGAGAATTTAATGCATATTTTAGATTTTGGCACTATTCTGAGAAAAAAAATGTGGAAGTGCTTGTTAAGAAAGAAACCTGTAATTGATTTCTTCTTCTTTCCAAAACACAACCTTTTAAAAATACAACATTCTTACACAGACATGAATATGAATCTCCTGAGTTAATACTCATGATTTAGGTGTTTACAGAAAATAGGGGTTTAAAGAAGAAACAAAACACAAACCTTCTCTTCCATGTGGGAAGACCTTTAATGGATCTCCCTTTCACTCAGATGACTGTTAACGGGAAAAAGCATGCAAAGAACTCCAAATTTTATAGTACTGTACATACAAGTGCAAATTTTGTGACTTAGCAGGCCGTAAGGCTGTCCGTTTAACAACATCATAGAACCATAGCATTGTTTTGGTGGAAAGGACCCTAAAAGTCCAACCACTGGGAAATCCTTGACAGAAGGCCATTCAACCTCCAACCAAGGTAAGTTCGCTACATTCCAGGGAAATCCATTCCACAGTTGAATAGCTTTTCCTGTCAAGATGTTCTTCCTAATGTTTAGATAATTTCTTCTCGGAAACCTTTTCTTCTTTGGCTGAGTTGTCCATCTGTGTATGGTGATCCTATTTGCTGATAATTTCTGCTTCTGTGTTGTTTCAATTTTTTATTGCTGCTTCTACGTGTCTTTTTTGATTATGATAATTGATTTGGTTGCATTTGTTGTTATTGTTGCATGGTTAGTCTTTTTGTGAAGGAAAGATTAACTATATATTTTAATATACGGTAAATAATTAAATGTTGGGACGTGGTGGCACTGCGAGTTAAACCGCAGACGCCTCTGTGCTGCGAGGACAGGAGACCAGCAGTTCTAAGACTGAATCCATGCAACGGAGTGAGCTCCCATCACTTGTCCCAGCTCCTGCCAACCTAGCAGTTCGAAAACATGCAAATACAAGTAGATAAATAGGTACCACCTCGGTGGGAAGGTAACAGTGTTCTATGTCTAGTCGCGCTGGCTATGTGACCATGGAAACTGTCTATGTACAAACACTAGCTCTACACCTTGGAGACAGGGATGAGCACTGTGCCCTAGAGTCGGACACTACTAAATGTCAAGGGGAACCTTTACCTTTAAATAATTATATGACTTAATAGGGTAACTCAGTGAATTAGTTATTTGGCTGTGGAACCAAATGTTGAGAGTTCAATTCCCTACTCTGCTTCCCAGAAGAGCCAGTCTGTGTTGCTTTGGGCAAACTGCACAGAAATGGTTTTCCATAACCCAGAAGAACAGAATGGTAAATCACTTCTGAATACTCTATGCATAACCCCGCCCCCCAGAAAAAGGGTCACATCAGTCAGGATTGACTTGACAGAACACACACATGCACACACTTAAATATCCAAGCACAGAGCCTGTTTTAATGTTTCATAGAAAGAAAAGGGGAACTAGCTTTTCCTAAACAACTCGAAAAATCTTACGTTTGACAGTGGCAAAAATTAACCAAAGTTGGAGAGGGCAAGAAAAGATCTGTAGGAAACGGGTGAGAGTAAATAAAATTATAAAATTTCAAGATAGTTTATAACAGGGAATAAACATGAAGGAGTTAAGTCAAAAGCCTCATTCGGAGAACCGTCTTTAAGACTTTAAGTGCAGATCTGAATGTAGACATTTACTGTCTGATTTTTTATGACATCCAGTGTCACAAAGCTTCTTTTCACATTTACACCTGTGGCATGGAAAATGTATTTCTCTGGTAAATGAGAGAAATTAGGTAGGATTTATTCGTCATCATCTGATATTCTCCTCTTGGCCACTTAAAAATCCTAAGATTTGGCAGTCCCATGTATGTCACATGGTGAATCTGCGTGATTTATATTGCGACAGTTTTCAACCCATGGCGTAGTCTTTCTCAGCACATTTATTGTATATCATGGGCAGGCAAAATATCACAAACTTAGGACCCCACAGTGTTCATCCAAAACCCCCTTTGTGATTTCTACAGAAGATGGTGGCCAATTTTCTCATGTTCTAGGGTAGGGGTCCCCAACCCCTGGTCTACAGCCCAGTACCAGACTGTGGCCATGGCAGGACCAGGCCACAGAGACAGATCTCCTGCCCCCCGTATGGCCTGCCACCTGCATGCACAGGGCCCCCGCCCCTCTGCAAGTGTGCCCTGCCCCTCTACGCATGTGCACAAGCACATCCTGCTACTCCATGCATGCATGCAAGCGCACCCCAGCCACCCACAAGCACGGGCTGTGTGCCCTGCTCCCCATGCATGGACCCCACCACCCACTGGTCCATGATTCAGAAAAGGTTGGGGACCACTGTTCTAGGGCACCCCTAGCAGTTCCCTATGCCAGTTACAAGGCCCTATATAGTTTGGGTCCAGGTCACCTGAAGGACTGTACAGTATCTTCATGGAAGGCCCTTCTCTCCATTCCATTACTTTCACAGTCATGGCTAGTGGAAATGTAAGAGAGGATCTCATCTGTAGCTGCTCCAAGGTTTCGGAATGCCCTCCTCCAGGAGATTAGGTTTGGCCCTCTCCCTCTTGCCCTTCTGGTGATAAGGGAAGACAATTTTGTTTAGAATTTCATGTGTGTTTTTCATGTATTTTGAAGGGTTTTTTAAAAAAACGTTTTAATGAATGGTTTGAATATTGTTGCATGTTTGTTCTTTTAGTGTCATATTTTACTGGGGTTTTAATTGGTTTGTTTTTTTAATAACTTCTGAGCTGCCTTTGGTCCCTTAATTGGGAGAAAGGCAGCAGGCATATTAAAATAAATAAGAAAATAATCCATTTAAAAAGATTAATTTTGATTACCTCCTTTTGACAAAGGGGCTTTTCCCAGTTTAGACTGCCAATTTGCTTGTTAAAACGGGATTTTTTGGGTCATGGTTTACAGGAGTGGCCCTTCAAAGTTTAGCGATGTGTGTGTGTAGCTTTGGAGTCAACCTGTGATATATGCAAATATCTTCCACAAAAGAAACAACAACGGTTTGTGTCATCTTCAAGACTAAAATATTTATTTCAGTGTGAACTACAACAGGACCGTAATCCACAAAGGTTCACACTAAAATACACCTGTGAATCTTAAAAGTGCTGTAACCATTTGGTAGTTTATTTTTTTTCCACATATGCGAGATTTACACACGAATGTTGATGATCTGTAGAGCCAAGAACATAGGGGATCTGCCTTATACTGAGCTAAATCTTTGGTCTTCTGAACATATCCTTGTCTGCCTGGTCCTCCAGAAGATCTCAGAAGCTGAGATCTATCTTCTATACAAGGAATGGAAATCAAGACCTTTTGCATGCAAGATTGAGCTAAGATCCTTCCTTAATTCTGAGGATGTCCAACTATTAAGCAATACACAGATGAATGTTGTTGTCAGATGCTGATGTTAAATGTCCATGTTGATGTCTAAGAACTTGCAGCAACAACATAGTACCAAGTCAATTACGGTGACCCTTTCTTTACAAGGTTTTCTTGCTACAGAATACTCAGAAGTGGTTTACTGTCCTCTTCTTCTGGAGGTGGTTTGGGACCCTATAGCTTGGCCAAAACCATACAGACTGGCTCTTCTCCTGCAAGGCACTGCCAATCTCTGGCTCTGCAGCCAGGTATCCAACTCACTGAGATATCTATAGACATACGTGCAGACACTTTGGGTCTTTTGCCTGGGACAGGTGCATGAATGTTGGCATTTATCATTGTTGGTGATAGTAACAGATGCACTGACCTATATTACTCGTGATGGTAACATCCAATCAAGATAAAGAACATATAGAAATTGTGTTCCAAACCAAGCATGTGATTGCATTCAGGCGGCACTCCTATATAACCCAAACTGCTGCGATATAAGTTGTGAGATGAGTTGGAAGATTTGTTTTCCTAACTAGGGCAGCATGGAAAATGGAATCACTGGGGTGTTAAAAGTGCTAAATAATGATGGTTACTGCCACACAGCGATAGCATCAATCAGTAGCTATATTCCGCAGCCTTTTTGCTTTTTAAATCCGAGATTGAAATAAAAATAAGATGATACTTATCTGTGAAGATTCTCAGTCATCTAGGTGAGGTTATCTGGAAGCTGAGTCAAGGCAACTGGACATCTTTCCTATTAGGTTGAAACGTTTTGCTAATCATCTAAGTAGCTTCTTCAGTCTGAGGAGAGTTGGTAGGAGATCCCTGATATATCCTCCAGGTTGGTTTCACTTCCCACCAGTTTGAATAGGCTCATTAGAAGGACAAAGGACATCCTTCTTCACCCACTGTCATGGGTTGTTAAACAGTTGTTAACAGTGGTCTTTCTGGTGAGTGTGCTCCTGATCTTTCTGGGGATGGATGAAAGGGCAGCACTGTTAATGACTGTTAACAACTCATGACAATGGGTAGAGAAGGACTGCAGAAGTGGGATTATCCCTCACCCCCAGTCCTTTGTCCATCTAAGGAGCCTATTCAGACCAGGGGGAAGTGAAACCAATGTGGAGGATATATCAGGGATCTCCTACCAGCTCTCCTCAGAGGGAAGAAGGTACTTGGATGAGTAGCAAAATGTTTCAACCTAATAAGAAGGAAGTCCAGTTGACTTGATTCACCTTCCAGTTAAGATTTTATTAAGTTTGGAACTCAGAGACAATTTTTTGCTGTCCAGTAGGTGGCACTCCTGTTTATAAAGATGCAGGAAGTTAAGGGTTGAGTCTCCTTTTTGCCAGATAAACTGGAGGTGACTTCTCTTAAGTCTTGCAAAATTAACAGCTCCAAATAGGTGAATCACAAAGTGTGGATCAATTTAATTAGAGTCCTGTCATCGTCTCTAGTCACCCTTTCCAATCCATTCCTGTATGCTGGGATTTTACATACCTTCCTGAGTTTGCAGGATAAGTGTTATGAAGAATCTTGCCACCTGTCTTATAAAAATTGTGCTTTTATGGCTGTGATCAGCCTGGGCCAGCTACCAAAGTCCCTGATCCATATGATTAGCCCTGCCCAATCAGGTCACACAAGGGCCTCTTTGCTTGCAGGGAGAAACTTACTCTGTGGGAGAGCAGAAAATTTCTTGAATTGTGCTGAAATTAAGGGAGTGTCTTTGTCTTTTAACTCCTCTCCCCACGAATTATTGCAGAAAACTAAATCTATTTATAGGTGTGGGGCAAAGTCTGCAGAGCTGAGGGCTGTCCCCACTCACAATACCAACAGTGGTACAAACACAGGCCAAAGAGGATGCTACAATTCGTATTCCCCAAGTTCTTTTCATCAGCACCAGAGCAGAAATTTCTTGAAGAAACAAGGAAGAAAGCAAATGTCTCTGTGAATCTAAAGAAAAACAAAGTCCCAGATGTATTTATCAGTTGAGGTAGGCGATCCACAATATAAAGGAAATAGCTCCAAGTATACAGTCTCTAAAGCCCTAAAATAAAAGACAAATGCAAATATATAGGATAACTACAAGTATTGGCTCTTGCAGTGGCAAGAATTTATTTTCTAAGCCTAGGAAGATTCAGTAGAAGGCCTCTGGAATCCCAAAGAAACACTGAAATTGCTAGTTGTAGTAGGCAATTTTGATACAAGTAGGCCAGTGGTCTGGCTCAGGAAGAGAGAGTTTCCTACTGTATATTCATGGTTTTGTCCTGGTGTGTATGTGTAAGCAAAGAAAGAGAGAATCACAGAATTATAGAATCATAGAGTTGGAAGCTCTTGGATAAGGCCATCAAGTCCAACCCCTGTTCATGCAGGAATCCAAATCAAAGTATATCTGACAGACTGTTCTCTAATTTTCTCTTGAATGCCTTCAGTGCTGGAGTGCTCCCAAAGTCATTGGTTCCATCATCATACTGCTCTAACAGGCAGGACAGTTTTTCCCCCCTGATATTCAGCCTACAACTTCCAGTAGCTTGAACCCATTATTAAATGTCCCATGCTCTGGGATAATTAAGAATAGAGCCTGTCCCTCATCTGTATTACAATCTTTTAAGTATTTGAAAAATCCCATCATATTTTCCTTCTTTTCTCAAAACTAAAAAAGAATTGTCTTGACCCTTTGGAAAGGAAGGACAGAAGGCCCACCCTGTATTTGCTGGCTGAAACATTTGCACCATCCCATTATTTTCTTACAGTGAGGTTGAAGATTGGGATAAGGATTAGTGTTAGAATTAGGTTTAGTAGCTGTCTCTGTTAAGTACAGTGGTGCCTCACATTATGACATTAATTTGTTCCAGCGAAATCGCTGTAGAACGAAAACGTCGTAAAGCGAAAATAAAAAAGCCATTGAAACGCATTAAAACCTGGTTAATGCGTTCCAATCGGCTAAGAACTCACCGTCCAGCGAAGATCCTCCATAGAGGCGGCCATTTTCAGGTGCCTGTGCAGCAAAAAATGGCTCCTAAACACAGTGGGGAGGCATTTTGAGCACACGGTGGCCATTTTGAAAACCCGACGATCAGCTGTTTTGATCATCGGGAAGCGAAAATCGGTTCCCAAAACAGGGAACTGATCATCGCACAGTGAAATTCCCCCATTCAAAACGTCATTTCGCGATCGCTTTTGCGATCACAACAACCTCGTTGTAATGCGGATTCATCGTTAAATGGAGCGCCCGTCTTGCGAGGCACCACTATATCTGGCTCTGGAGTAAGAAGTTGGAATTTGATTCCCCACTGTGCTTCTGGGGATAAAAGCCAACCTGTGTAGCCTTGGGCAAGCTGCAAGAAGGGAAAAGTAAACCACTTCTGTCTATTCTCTACCTAGAAAACCCTGGAAAGGGTCACTGTGAGTCAGAAATGACTTGATGGGTTGCAATTGTTGTTATTATTACACTTAGTAGCAAGGTTTCTCCCTGCTCCCTTTAAGGAAGTGTGCAACTCTGCATACTTGGAAAGAGTTTTCCCCACTCCATTGAAGTGAATGAAGTCCACACATCAGAGGTAGCTGATATCTTTGATTCAATAGCATATGCCCACCACTTAGAGAACCATTCAGGTGGCTGAAGAAATTGCTGATTGGGGATTTGGACCATTGGGAAAAGGGCTGCAATAAATCTTCCAATATTCTTCTGCTTTCATGCTGATTCCAGTGGATATGACCAGGAATTATGCAATTAGAGGAGCTTTAACTCCACATGCATGGTGGCGCTGCGGTCATGGTAGCACTGCAGGTTAAACTGCAGAAGCCTGTGTGCTACAAGGTCAGAAGACCAGCAGTCATAAGATTGAATCCACACAACAGAGTGAGCTCCCGTCGCTTGTCTCAGCTCCTGCCAACCTAGCTGTTCGAAAGCATGTAAAAATGCGAGTAGATAAACAGGTACCACCACGGTGGGAAGGTAAGAGCATTCCATGTCTAGTCACACTGGCTACGTGACCACAGAAACTGTCTACGAACAAACGCTGGCTCTATGGCTTGGAGGTGGGGATAAGCACCGTGCCTTCGAGTCGGACACAATTGGACTAAATGTCAAGGGGAACTTTTCACTCCACACATTGCTCTAAGGCCCAAGCTTCAGCCGCCTTAGTCTGCTGCCTGGTGGGCCAAGTTTGACAATTAGCCGGTGAGATCGAAAACCTTTTTGTGGGCTGTACCCCTTCAGATTTTGGACTTGGGGCCGAAGAGGTAAGGAAAAATGGATGGGTATGTTCATGCAAGAAAAAAAAAAGAGAAATCCTCTGCATATATGTGTGTGTTTGTACTAGGTTAAGCTGGCACCTTTCTTTCAGACTCATAGCTGTGTGCATGGAAGTGTTTCTGCTTGCTGTGGAGGGACTTTCAGTCATGATGTGAGCTGCCACTTGCACTGTGAAGAGGTACTGTCCGTAAGACGGAGATGAGGACTTGACTTGCTGAACTCACTGTCAAGTCATATTTAGGTTGCACCACACTTGGACTTGATTTGGAGTTGTTGGTTGTTTCAGTGATGCAGACTGGACCTGCAACTCAGGACCCAACGCTGCCTTTTTCCTGGAGAAAAAAAAAAAGTTTGGTTCTCATAGGGACTTAGACATGCTTGGGACTCAGGTCTTGGAACCGAAGACTTGGATTCGGATTTGGGAATTAAACCCGAAGACTTGCCAGCATCCCTGCCATAGGCTAGATCCTGGAAATGTTAATGTTATGCACTGCAACTCCCAGGATGGTCCCATGCCAGCTGGGGATTTTGGGAGATGCAGTCCAGCAAAGGGATTTCTAAACTGTGCTGGAAACTGGCCTTTGTCCTCTCCCACCCACCGCTACTACTGCGTGTTGGATGTTTGAGACATTCTTGGCGAGGAGCTGCTGAAAAGACCAAGTGCAGAGCATGCAAAGAGGCTATTGTCTCGACTGTGTATCATTTCTTTCTCCTTTATCTAAAGCTGAGAGGGGGGAATTGGCAAAAACACACACCCAAAAAAACAAAAAAAACCCTCCTAAACAAACATACATACATGATTGTTGTAAATGTTTGAACGGGATCTGCCTGTCAAAATAATGAAACGGAGAAAGGCTTTTTGCCAGAGAGGTATATCATAATAATCGGTGCATTATGGATGTCCCCTGTGCCTAAAGTGCTTTATCACAGCAATAAGTGCAGAAACATCAGCTGGAATGGCGGTCTACGATGCTGCTGAAATAGCTTCATATACAATGATGCCGTTATAAGACTGGGCAGGAAAAGGAACCTCTGGCAAACCATAAATTCTATTCAGGAGCCTTTCCAGTTTTGTTGCTCCCAGTCTTTTAGGTTCTTTGTTGCTTTAAATGTTGCTTTTGCAGGAAATATATTTCAAGGAGACAGCAGCACTCCCTTTCAGACAGATGCGGGATATGCATATTTCTCTTTTAGCTAGGGCTGTGTGTGCTCCATGCATCTCTAGGGCCCTTTTGAAATGTGTGTTTCTCTCTCTCTCTCTCTCTCTCTCTCTCTCTCTCTCTCTCTGTGCGCGCGCGTGTGCGTGCACGCAGAAAGGTTGCCATGGAAGGCTTTGCTCTTGACTTACCAGACCACGGTGTTGATTTCTTCAATTTCCCCTGCCTCTTTGTTCCCTGTCGCACCTTGAAATCTACAAGACTGGTTCTAACATAGCAGACAGAGAATTTCTCCTCTCTAGTAGAAGAGGGCTAGTCATCGTCTCACCGTCCACTAGGCTCTCCAGAGGGCACCTCCCAAAGAACTGTGATTCCCAGGGAGTCACATAGGTGGTTGTTTTTCAGCATCAGCAACAACAATCAAAGGCTGGAATGTGCCCTTCCACAAGTAAATGAAATGGAGGTGTCTGCAGGTTTATGTTTGTGGGCTGAAACTCCCAGAATTTTGTTTGGGGAATTCTTGGTCAATCTAGGTGTTTGAGTAAAAAAAAAAAATTGAAAGATTAATTACCACCTAGTTACCACCTTATAACCCTGAACAAACCAAATCCATTACAATCCACACTCATCATTGATCTTAAACTCAGGCCACGGTCACAGAAGTTAAATACCCCTTCTTTTTCACGTCTTTTGCTTCCTGTATAGTCATGCACTGTAGTCACGTGATATATATTCCGTGATAGTAGTTCAAAGGTTTTTTTAAACTGTTCTGGTTCTTTTTTTTTTTTTTGGTGAATTAGATGTGGAATGTTCATCTACACCCCTCAAGCAGGACATTACCCCTTCCTTTTCTTTCTTTCTTTCTTTCTTTCTTTCTTTCTTTCTTTCTTTCTTTCTTTCTTTCTTTCTTTCTTTCTTTCTTTCTTTCTTTCTTTCTTTCTTTCTTTCTTTCTTTCTTTCTTTCTTTCTTTCTTTCTTTCTTTCTTTCTTTAAATTTTGTGTGGGTACATTGGCAAAACACCCTTACTGGCCACAGACTGACGCGAGCCATTTCTTCCTATTTCCATGCTTCATTACCCTCCGTGGAGGAGAACTCACAGTGCACTGCAGTGGCAGTCAAAAGACAGTATGGGTACCGATGCTCCATATTCGAAAGAAGTATACCAACACTCCAACATTCCGATTTGAAAATCAATTTTTTAAAAATAAAAGTGTCGAATGACAGTGGGTGAGGAAGTGGGACAGCATGCCAGAGGCATGAATTGGTTTTGGATTACACACTCAATGGGATGTTGGTTGTACTGCATGATGGAACATGGAACAAATATAGTAGTAGCCTCCCAGCAGACTGGGTTTGATGTGGAGATAGCGCGGAGGGGGAACAAAAGAATTGATAATGGCCTTGTGTCATCTGAACCAAAAAAAGAGAGGGTTTTTTTAAAAATTTACAAGAAGTAAGTTGAAAACATTTTGCTGGTGTGGTTGCAACCTCAGCTTGGTTGGCGTTCTTCAAATATTCTTCAAATATTAGCAGGACAATGTGCAACTGAATGCCAGGTGCTGGATGCAAATAATAATGTTATGGGGCTGTTTTCTGCCTGGTCATTTCCATAATCAGCATACTGGACTAAATAAATATGTTCTCTAATCAGAGACATAACTAGAGTGATGGTATTAGGGTTTTGAGTCAAGGTGCCAAAATATAGCAGGTGCCAAAATTTGCTGCTGAAAAGGCATGAACTCATTGACTAGTATTTATTTCTGGAAGAGTGTATATTGATGCAGAGTTTTGCATTTCTAGTTAAAAACCTCTAGCTGCACAGCAGAAGTGCAGGGATTTACAGAAAAGAATTGGCTTAAAGTTTTCCACAGTAGACCACTCCTTATGTCCCATCAGATGACACAGTATCAATAACTCAGCCTGAGACATTGGTAAAAGAACAAAAAGTTTTCATTTATTCACATTTTTAACAGATCAAAAACACGATACTGAACAAAACAATTGCTATTTACAGCAACAGATCTCAACAGGCTCGCAAGCTGCTTTCAGCAGACCCCTGTAGACTACATTATAATTGTAGACAAAAACTGCTGCCATCAGACTAAAATAAGAGGTGAAAAGAGAGCAGAGAGGCACAGTTTTGCTTGAAATGAGTGGCAGGGAAGGAACAATTGGTTACTGCTGGATTGATTGACAACCCAGCCTAGAAAGGTCCCTCCCAGCCAAACCTCCTAAAGGCAGCATAGGTAAAGGTAAAGGTTCCCCTTGACATTTAGTCCAGTCGTGTCCGACTCTAGGGGGCAGTGCTCATCCCCGTTTCCAAGCCATAGAGCCAGTGTTTGTCCATAGACAGTTTCCATGGTCACATGGCCAGCACAACTAGACACAGAACACAGTTACCTTCCCACTGAGGTGGTCCCTATTTATCTACTTGCATTTGCATGCTTTCGAACCACTAGGTTGGCAGAAGCTGGGGCAAGCAGCGGGAGCTCACTCCATCGTGTGTATTCGATCTTACAACTGCTGGCCTTCTGACCCTGCAGCACAGAGGCTTCTGCAGTTTAACCTGCAGCGCCACCATGTCCCTCCTAAAATGGTTTACCATTTCCTTTCTTTGGGGACACCCTGGGACTGTGCAGCTTGCTCAAGGCCACACAGGCTGGCTTTACTCACAGGAGGCACAGTGGGGAATTGAACTCCCAACCACTGGCTTCACAGCCATACCTAACTCACTGAGCCATCCTGCTAGCTAGGCAGCGTACAAGTGTGCTAAAAGTCCAATCCAGGTATGTATATTGTTTCTAGTCACTCCATCTTGTGGAGAAGGAAACAAACAAGCTTGGGGTTGAACCAATATGGTGCCTGCATGCTCAGACATAGTATGCCTATTTGTCTGTCATTCCCTCATGTATAGCCATCTACCTTGGCTCAAGTTGAACCAATAGGACACTGAAGCCCCAGGCAGCAAAACTGCATGTTATGGCTCTGTGTTTCATCCACTAGAGTTCCACTTAGTTTACAGTCAGCATGATGAAGAGGCCAAGATTGTATTCAACATTTGCTTAGTGTAAATATCCCATGTACATAGTTGCATTAGATCACACTCTTGCGAAGGCAATGACACCCTGAGAAATTAAACCCAGTATTCTCCATTGTGGTGCTGGAGGAGACTCTTGAGAGTCCCCTGGACTGCAAGGAGAACAAACCTATCCAGTCTGAAGGAAAACAAACCTGAGTGCTCACTGGAAGGACAGATCCTGAAGCTGAGGCTCCAATACTTTGGCCATCTCATGAGAAGAGAAGACTCCCTGGAAAAGATGCTGATGTTGGGAAAGTGTGAAGGCAAGAGGAGAAGGGGACGACAGAGGACAAGATGGTTGGACAGTATCATCGAAGCTACCAACATGAAATTGACCAAATTCTGGGAGGCAGTGGAGGACAGAAGGGCCTGGCATGCTCTGGTCCATGGGGTCATGAAGAGTTGGACACGACTAAGCAACTAAACAACCGCAACAACAAATTCTCCATTGTGCAATTGCTTAGAGGTCCATCAGGGCTTGCATTTATGCACATTCACCGAAATCACAATCACTTCCACCACCTTACCTAAGCAGAAGAACTGCTTGGCCAAACACATTTAGGGTACTGTCCTTTTGCAGGAGCTTAGAAAGTGCGATCACTTGTACAGTGTGGAAGTTGCATGAAGTATAACAACACAATAGGATCCAATTCCTGACCATAGCTTCTGGGGGATGTCAACCACATGTGCTGTGGATCTGCTTCCACCCTGCCCCATCTCCTGTAGAATCGCTGCCTCCATATGCCCTAAATGATCCCTGAACTGTGCGCAACACAACACAATTAAGAATTGGAGGTCTTGAAAAGTTCCTTTGGAATAAACAGCTTCCCTTTCCTTGACTTTTTTCCCCTTTTGCATTCCGGATGAGAGGAAAGTAATTTCAAAAACCTAAAGCACCATGGGGTTGGAAGCTCGAAATGCACAGTTTACTGAGGCATAAAGAGCTCAGCCTTGGTAGGGTGGGAGTCTACGCTTGGCAGATGGTGCGGCCTTGCACAGAAATAGAATTGGAGGTTTATGCCGTGGTTGTAAATAAGCAGGTCTCCTAAACAGAGCTATAAAAGGAGCAAAAGTACCCAGGAATAAGAAGAATATGGAAATTTGATGATCAGATCTTTCTATATCCATGTAGTATACAGACACACACAGATTCACGACCATTGTATGGGATATGTATGTGTGTGTTTAGAGGACAGCAACCACGGTCTGGTGTACTTCCACAGCAAGGCTCATTGTTTGTGCTCGTCAGTGTGTATCAGTCTGTGCTTCAGCTTTAAATGCACTTGCATTTTTCACTTACATCCTCTTCTCAGTAAAGCTAGGCCTGTGGTTAAGATGGATGGAATTGTAGTGGGCTTGGAAATCAATTCTGATTGCGGGTCCAAACTCACAGAGATGTAGGGCTTTTCCTTTCTGACTGTGACACGTGGGTCCCTATGACTTTTCCTAGCTCTGCATCCCTCAAAATGTGTTACACAAATAGTCATTGTAGGTTGTGGGATGGGAACACTATGTGTTGACTGAGGAAAGGGGCAGAGGTTGGGGAGAACTTCGTGGAAATCCCAAGCTCCAGCATTCAAGGTAAAACTCTAGAGTACAGAGCGACACCATCTCAGTCTGTGAGTGCCGATCAAGTAGGCAGTACTGGATTAGATGGACAAATGCTCTGGCCTTGTAGGAGGAAGATTGCCGTGTTCCTTCTTTCTTTCAACAGCCAGCACCATTACCTCTGAAACAGAAGTGAGCATACAGTGTTGAGGGGCGCATCCCTTGCCCTCAGACAGCCACATGCAGGTAAATCCTCAACACACACTGGGAAGAATCACAGGGGAGTGTAGTTAGATCTTTCTTGGCCAAGCACAGCCACCCCATTGCCACTGTTGAATAATCACTCATGATCCTGTTCAAAAGGATGCTTCTTGCCATTGTATGTTCAGATTCAAAGTTGTACACAGGATGCCTCTATGCTCTGAGTCTCTCTTACCTTACATCTTTCCACGAGGTTCTGTCAGCAGCACAGTACACACCGTAATTTGTCCCCCACTATTGTGCAGGTATTGCTTTCCTCCTTGACCCAGTGACATTGTCAATGTGCTGTTTCATGATTGGCAGGAGTTGCTCCTATTGCCATGGCTAGTGGGGACTGGCTGGCTGAGATGCCATGTGCTATGTGATTTGTTATAGTGCCATTTTCTTCTTGACTGGAAGCTCGAAATGTACAACTAATACAACAAAATCTACAGCTCAACTATTTACTTATGTTGCAAACCTTTCTAGAAGATGAATTGGCTACAGGGAAGACAGGATATTGTCTTTTGTTGACTGAACCTTCCTCTGCTGGCTGAACTCAGAGCTTTGAAATCCTAGAGCAGTGGTTCCCAACTTTGAGTGCCCAAATGTTCTTGGACTAAAACTCTCAGAAATCATAGAATACTCACAGAATCATAGAATATTTGAATTGGAAGGGGCCTATAAGGCCATTGAGGCCAACCCATTGCTCAATGCAAGAATCCAAGTCAAAGCAATCTTAGCCAGCACAGCTAGCGGTGAAGGCTTCTGGGAGTTTTAGTCCAGGAGCACTTGGGGACTCCAAGTTGGGAACCACTGTCCTAGGGGAATCTCTTAGCAGAACCAGTCTATTTATTCAGATCTGCTGGAAGACCAAAAACAGGCAGAGCATGGGGCAAAGAGGGGGAAGAACCTGTAGCTCAGCGCTAGGGTGAGAGGAATCCTACATAATTTCCAACAACCCTGCGCTGGGAGAGATTTAGCCCACTTTTAGCTTATTGGTGGTGACAGAGTAGCGGTAATACAGGTATACACCAGGAGGCGATAACCAAAAAGATCTTCCCTGAAATGAAGACGCCAAACAGTAGAGCAGTGTTGATAGCAGATATTGTATTATTTACAGAATATTCAGCTAAGTCTTTATTCTCAGTCCCAAGTAATGCACAACAGTTTCCACAGAGTTTAGTGCATATATCAGAGTCAATGTCCAGTAAATCAGTAGTCATATACCATACGTTCCGTCCAAATAGCCAGAGTTCCTCTTCAATACCAAGCACATAGACAGGATTCTCCAGCACAGGAACACAATGACTCTTCTCCACGAACACACCAACCAGCATCACCCACAACAACCCACAGATTGTGTATGCTTGCTGTGCTAGTTTTATCCCAGTATTGTCCAATCCTATGATTGCATTCACAGCTGTTCCCATTACCTCAGCTGTGTATATTCAAGCTTTGCTTCTCTTTTACAATACTGATCCTGTCAATACTTATTATCTTGGTACAAACTTGATTTAACAATTCTATCAGGTTTAGTCCAAACCTGTCAGGTGGGCAGCTCGTGGATTGGCACAGGGGAAGTATATCAAGTTGTCACTGAGTTGACCAGCTCTGTTGGCCTTTAGCCATTCTGGACAGCTGAGGCGATGACAAGAAGGGTCAAGTGGCATGCCTACAGTCAAACTCCTGTCCGCCACCTTAAAAGACAGGACCCAAAAGGGAAAAGGAATGGGGAGGAAAGAGGTGTGCAGAAAGTCAAGAGTCTTTCAATGGGACCCATGGAGGTCTCTTCCATTCCACTCTGTTGCTTTTCTGCTACAACCTGCTAGAATGGCTGCTGGTGGTGACAACTGGACAATTGATGCAGGTGGACGTTCAGGAAGAGTGGGCTAGAATAATGTCCCTGCTTCCCACCACCAGCCTAAATTATGTTAATTTTATGCTGGAATCATTTGCTTCCCCTGACACATAGCGTGCCTCTCCAAAGTGCTTTGTGCATTAAGAGAAAATACCATTTGGAAAAAAAAAACCTTTTTGTTATTATCGTTTAGAAAAAAAGCAGGGTGTGGGGAAGAAATGAAGAGTCTAATGGAAGCTTCACAATAAACAGATTAATTTTAGTGCAAGCCTTCCTGGATTACTGCTCGTTTCTTTATATGTGTGGAGTGGACTTCTAATATTTGAGCCTCAGATTTACAGTATATGAGAAGTCAGCTTGGTTGCTGAGGTAAGTGTACAGTGAAGTAGGGTTCGGAAAAATGACAATTGTATGCTAACCCTGGCCATAAACTTTCAAAAAGCTGGTTAGCATACATCCTGATAATGGTTCAAGGAAGTTAATTAAATGATACAGGAGTCTTGTGGGCTGCTAGGCTGTTAATTGCTGTTGGAGCAGGGAGTTCTTTTCAAGGAAGTGTTAATTAGGCCTGTCGTCTTTCAGTTAGGTTGCTCTGCTGTAGCCTGAATCTTTATCTGAAGGGTGGGGGAGGCTACACACAGAACAACGGCTCCTTCACACTAACGTTTGTACGTTTATTCCCCACCCCAACATCTTTGGTTTGGGAAGTGGGAAGTGTCTCTTCAAGACACACACAAGTGAATTCCCTTTGGCCTTAGCCATCCTAATTCACCTTGTAAGCGAGGAGGATGCTGGTGCTTGCAATCGAATGGTCAGAAAGAGAAGCGGCAACTCTCATCACTGTCCTCAGTACAGGGATTTTGACTCTCTTTATTGCGGGCTTTACGGTTTGGGCTGACATGAGGTGATGCAGTAGGAACTCTCCCAATGATATTAATTAGACTATAACCAGATTACAGGACTTGGATGTTGAGTTAGGGGAAGTGAAGGGAACTATCCCTGAGGAACGAATAAGTCATTTCTTTGTATCCCAGAGACTCATGGTGCAGTGTACCTCAAGGAGCCCTGTGGCACAGTGCTTAAACTTTGCCCCCCTGTTGTTGTTTAGTCGTTAAGTCATATCCGACTCTTCGTGACCCCATGGACCAGAGCACGCCAGGCCCTCCTGTCTTCCTCTGCCTCACGGAGTTGGGTCAAATTCATGTTGGTAGCTTCGGTGACACTGTCCAATCATCTCATTGTCTGTCATCCCCATCTCCTCTTGCCCTCACACTTTCCCAACATCAGGGGCTTTTCCAAGGAGTCTTCTCTTCTCATGAGATGGCCAGAGTATTGGAGCCTCAGCTTCAGGATCTGTCCTTCCAGTAAACATTTGGGGTTGATTTCCTTCAAATTGGATATATTTGTTCTCCTTGCAGTCCAGGGGACTCTCAAGAGTCTCCTCCAGCACCACAATTCAAAAACATATCATTAGGGTACCACAACTTCTTCATGGTCCAGCATTCATGTTCATACATCGGTACTGGAAAAACCATAGCTTTAACTATTCGGACCTTTGTCGGCAAGGTTAGGTTTCTACTTTTAAGATACTGTCTAGGTTTGTCATCGCTTTCCTCCCAAGAAGCAGGTGTCTTTTAATTTCATGGCTGCTGTCACCATCTGCAGTGATCATGGAGCCCAAGAAAGTAAAATCTGTCACTCCCTCCATATCTTCCCCTTCTATTTGCCAGGAGGTGATGGGACCAATGGCCATGATCTTAGTTTTTTATGTTGAGCTTCAGACCATTTTTTGTGCTCTCCTCTTTCACCCTCATTAAGAGGTTCTTTAATTCCTCCTCACTTTCTGCCATCAGAGTGGTATCATCTGCATATCGGAGATTGTTGATATTTCTTCCGGAAATCTTAATTCTGGTTTGGGATTCCTCCAGTCCGGCCTTTCACATGATGTATTCTGCATATAAGTTAGATAAGCAGGGAGACCATATACAGCCTTATCATACTCCTTTTCCAATTTTGAACCAATCAGTTGTTCTATATCCAGTTCTAACTGTTGCTTCCCACTGAAGTGGTACCTATTTATCTACTCGCATTTTTACATACTTTCGGACTGCTAGTTTGGCAGGAGCTGGGACAGGTTATAGGAGCTCACTCCGTTGCGTGGATTTGATTTTACGACTGCTGGTCTTCTGACCCTGCAGCACAGAGGCTTTTGCGGTTTAATCCAAAGCACCATTATGTCCCCTGACCAATCTTCATAGAATTGGTCAATTTCAGCCTCTTCAGCAACGGTGGTTGGTGCATAAACTTGGATTACTGTGATGTTGAAAGGTATGCCTTGGATCCGTATTGAAATCATTCTATAATTTTTGAGATTGTATTCCAGTACAGTTTTCCCCACTCTTTTGACTATGAGGGCTACTCCATTTCTTCTACGGGATTCTTGCCCACAAGAGTAGATATGATAATCGTCTGAATTGAATTCGCCCATTCCCGTCCATTTTAGTTCAGGACTTAAGCCCAGGATGTCAATATTTATTCTTGCCATCTCCGGTTGGACCACATACAGTTTACCAAGGTTCATAGATCTTACATTCCAGATTCCTATGAGATATTCTTCTTTGCAGCATCAGACTTTCCTTTCACTTCCGGGCACGTCCACAGCTGAGAGTCCTTTCAGCTTTGGTCCAACCACTTCATTAGCTCTGGAGCTACTTGTTCTTGTCCTCTGCTCTTCCTCAGTAGCATGTTGGACACCTTCTGACCTGAGAGGCTCATCTTCCAGTGTCATATCCTTTAGCTTTTTGTTTCTGTCGATGGAGTTTTCTTGGCAAAGATACTGGAGTGGCTTGCCAGTTCCTGCTCCAGGTGGATTGCGTTTAGTCAGAATTCTCCACTATGACCTGTCCATCTTGGGTCTCCCTGCACAGAGTAGCCCATAGCTTCTCTGAATTACTCAAGCCCCTTTGCCACAACAAAGCAGCAGTTTGTGAAGGAGTTGCCCCCCTACCCTGGAATAATGATGGGAGACCAGAAAGTATGGATTAAACAAGGGCCACACATTATTGAAATAATCAATTTTGCCAATCTTTTGGCAAAGGGGATTCCTGCCATAGAACTGTGGAGAGGTGTCATGTGCAATTGGAGACTCGCCCAACAGGGGCAACATGACAGGCTTCTCCCTGCTATCCCTGACATCTGAACCAACTTACTCCATTGTCTCCTGCCTGCCCAGAGCCAATGTACTGGACGCTGCCACGATAGGGGTTGACCTCTCTTCGTTGGTATCCAGATGCGGTCGATACTGTCGCTCCTTCTGTGTCCTTTCTGGATGTCCCTTCCGCCTGTTGCCCAGCCTATTGCCCAGCCTCTAAAACAGGAAATCTAGTCATTAGATTTTCTGCGAGAGCTTTGAGCTTAGTCCTGACCGATGCAGCTGTACCTCGCTGGACTGAGGGGTTGCCTTAGCTACCCTTGCAGTTTCAAGAGCTGCAATTTTTTCCTGGAGCTGTTGCCAGATGGGTCATGACTCCTTGTCTGAAGAGGACTGGGGTGGTGAAACCTGAGGTGTTGACTGTTTCCTGGCCAGCTGCTTCCCTTTCATATTACCAGTTCCCTTCCGTGATGTCAGGTTGCAGCCTAAAATTCAAGACAAATGCTATAGGAGTAGACCACTGCAATACAACTCCCTATTTTTGTAGTACTCTCAGGTGAACCCTCACCTTCAAAGAGGTGATGAATAGAAGAATAAAAGAGAAGTACCAATGTTCAGTTTATAAGTATTTAAGTAATGTTAATTAATATACTTAATAAATTATTCAATTGTTGTAATTAATTAATTAAATCCCTATGTATTTATGAATTCAGTCCAGACTGAAAGACTGAACAATTCCTATGTACATACCAAATTAAAATACAACCCATTTAATTAAATGATACTCAGACCTAATTAATTATGTATACATATTTTTAAGGAAAGCTACCCTAATCAATTATTGTGTGCACTTTATATTAATAATATCAGTTGTGCCAATCAGTTATGCTAATAATACCCCCGTCTAATGAATTGCCAATTAATTTAATCCTGAAAAAAAATTTCTTGATAAACTACACAGGTCCTATAATTGAATAACAAATTACTATAAAATCAATCAATTACTCAAGTAGCCTAGTCCCAATAGCTAATAACAACTAATGAATAATGGGGCTTCCAAGACTAATAATGGTTAGGTAAAACAAAATGGCCACCCGAAGAAAAGTATGGAAGCAGCCGCTCTGGGCCAATTCAAAATCAGGCAGCTGAAACACACTTCAGTCAAGTCAGGGAAAATGGTGAGGTGGGGGGGTAGCACATCCTGCTGCTAAATGCCTAACAGCCGAAGCGCACCACAAAAGACTCTCCGGATAAGTGGCGAGGCAGATAGAGGCAGCGTTAATATTCTCTACCTTGCCTAGAAACAACTAACAATTTAATCCCCTTTCTACCTCCAATTTTTATTTGTTTACTATATGATTAAAAGTACTTTGCAATCAATTTCGTAGCATGCACAATCTGCACCGCCACACCCCCTCCTTTAGAACAGTGTTATTCCAAAACCAATTAAATAAACAATTAATGTAATAAATAATAAGAACAAAGCTGGATTCAAATTGAATGCACCAAACCGAGGGAGGGAGCCAGTGCTACCCTCCCAATCCAAAGCACTGAGCTGTGTGGGCCTCACCACCGACTGCACAGTTGGATAGAGCAGTGGTTCTTAACCTTGGGTAACCCAGGTGTTCTTGGACTGCAAATCCCAGAAGCCCCAACCAGCATAGCTGGTGGTGAAGGCTTCTGGGAATTACAGTCCAAGAACACCTGGGTTACCCAAGGTTAAGAACCACTGGGATAGAGGACCATACAGCCAAACTCTTTTCCCAAAAAATGCCAGCAGAGATAGAGGAAGAGGAGATGGGAGAACGGTCCTTAAATAACCTGTCATTCCCCCCTCTCCCTCAAACTGCTCACGCGAGACTATGAGATCTCGCATCCTCCAGGGAAGACGGCAAAGGCAAGCTGTGCTGCCGAAGCAGGGCTCTGCAGCGGCTTCATCAGTGGTATTATAGTCAAAACTCTGCACACAGTTAGTGTTCAATCCCAGCAGATTCTGGCAACCGACTTGAGGTTCACTCAGCCTTCCATCTTCTCAAGGTTGGTAAAATGAGTACCTGAGTTGGGGTGGGGGGTGAAATGTGTAGCCTGTATAATTAAATTGTAAACTGCCCAGAGTGTTTTAAGCATTATGGAGTATTATATAAGCAGCACACTTTGTTTTTTTGTTTTTGTTTTTGCTTTACCCCCTATCCCAGTAATAGTAAAACTCATTTGTACTAAATCACCCATAGTCGTATCTGTGAATCCAGGATAGAAGAAGAAATCCCCATGGACTTGGCTGGCGGGGTTCACAGTGATGCACATGAGCTATTTTCTAAGAAGTCGAAAGCATTTCTGTTGAGTATCTCAGCCTGGGCTGTTTCTGTGTCTTTTTGAGGAGGAGGGCACACCAATGACCTCGAGAGGTGGTGAGTGCTCCAACACTGGAGGCATTCAAGAGAAATTTAGACAACCACCTGGCAGATATCCTTTGATTTGTACTCCTGCATTGATCAGGGGGCTGACCTCAACAGCCTTATAGGCCCGTTCCAACTTCATGATTCTATGAGGGTGGACCCATAAAATGTTGCTATGAAGTACAAAACTAAATCTTTTCCGTGACTCCTTCTTGTCTCATTCCATGCATAAAAGACTTCCATAGTGGTAGGTTCCCCCCCTCCACTGCTATTGAAAACACACCCTCCCATAATATGAGAGCTATAGGGTAGTTTAGTAGGCACAGAGTGTATTATGTGGCATAAACAGCTCTATCCATTTTGTACCCTTAGATAGGAGTATGAATACCTTAACACTCCCTTGCATTTCCTACTCTCTAGTGTAGCACTGAATTGCTATACCAATCTTGTCAGCTGGACAGTCATTGATCCCCAAACAATATCACCCCGCTTTGAGATGTTTCACAGAAGAGATACTAATTGGACACAGCATGAGAAGCAGCCTACAGATGGTTGAAGCAATTTTAGCAGGGAGTTCCTGCAGCTACCAAGTTCTCCAAAGGAAATTAATGAGAATAATTTGGATGCTGGTGACTGCTGATAGTTTAAAGAATATGGTGTATCTGAGACTCCTGGTGTATATACAAATTTCCATTCTCTCACTTCATCAAGAATGCTAGTTTTTTTTTTTTTTTTTTTTTAAACACACAATAGAACCATTGTTAACTGGCTCACTTAAGGCAGGTCTGGTTCTTGGAAAAGTCACATTTTAAAGGGCTATGACATTCAGAATCCTCTGGCCAGTATGGATAGGGTGGATCCTGGGAGCTGTAGTCCAAAAAAGGTGGCTTCCCAATTTTTGACTCCTAATAAATGCAAGTATATCAGTCTCCTATGTAGATTTACTTGGGAGTAAGACCCATATTGGCTGGCTGGATATCTCAATGGTTTTGGTTTCTGGCTATGGAGCCAGAGGTTGGGAGTTCGATTCCCCCACTGTGCCTCCTGTGATTAAAGCCAGCCTGTGTGGCCTTGGGCAAGCTGCACAGTCCCAGGGCACCCCCGGAAGAAGGGAATGATCATTTTTATTATTTATTTTATTTATTTATTTATTTATTTTTTATTTCAACCACTTCTGAGTATTCTCTACTTCGAAAACCCTGAAAACGGCATCATAAATTGACTTGATGGGTCATGATGATGCTGAAGATTCATATAGTATGTGTCAGTTTGGAAAAAAAAATCTTGTATTTAAATTCAATTATTGTAATTGTTCCTAGGTTTTGCATATTTTGTGGAAATGTGTGTGATTCTTGTTCTTTTTTTTCTTTCTTTTTTAATGATGCAGTTCTTCTTTCTCTCTTCTCCTGTTTCTCTCTGGCAAGGCATAAGTGCCTATTCTATGTCTGCAGAAAGTCTGGCATTTGGAATATAAAGGCTAAAATCTTTAACACTGTAAGTTGCACTAATGGGGTTCTGGTGACCTAACACCTCCATACACTCCATTTATTCAAATGGATGTATTCTGGCTGCTATTTACTATACTAAAGTTACAACTAGAGTAGAACAATTTGAATCAAGAGAATGTACAGAGGTGCTGGCTCACCAAATCCTCACTGATTCAATGGACCTACTCTAAGGCAATTTACTATGCTAAGCAATAGGATTTTAGCTGGCAAACCTTGCTTAATGTATCAAGCAAAAATGTCTGTACATTTCCATCACATGTGGAAGAAAGTTCCTAGTGTTTAAATCTTTTACAGCATAAACTGACTTTAATGTCAACACCTTGAAATCTGAACGGGCTGCTCTTTCTTGCCCTTTATTATATAAATGCTCATATTTTAGAGTCTAAAAGCTTGGCTCCCAATTTCTTGTGATTAAAAGAAGTGCAGATTGAGCTGGTGCATGCTCACAGATTACAGATGCATGTGATGTTGCATTTAGGTGTAATTCCAGCCAGATCTTTAGCAACATTCCTTATTTAAAAAAATAATAATCCAAAAACATAGCAGGGAGTTTTGGCTGAATGCTCTATTTTACAAGGATCCCCATTGTTTCCTTTTAAAGTTTTTGTGTGGGTAAAAGTGAAACTATTTCACTGGAGTCTTCTGTTCTATTGCAGTATAGGCTGATTTAGCAATCTACGACAGCTTTTGATTCATTAGCTTAAGGTGCTCTTTTGTGGGTGGGTGGGTGGAGAGATGGTCTTGTGGCTGTGTAATATTCATAGTTCAGTTTTGAGCTTAGTTTTCAGTCTAGCCTAAAGGCATCCAGAATAGAAGACTTGGCAAGTTTAGTCAGCAGAACTTGAGTGACAGCAGGTGGGAGCTGTGATTGCTTCTGCTGCTTCGGGGGTGACATTTTAATGATCATGTCCCCAGAGGCCTGTTCTGAATAAGACTCTGTAATGACTGAATAGACACTCACATGTTTTCTCATCCTCAGTGAAAAAAGAAAGAAACAGTGTCTTAGGTCGTCAAGAAGACAATCAACAGCAAGAAAGTTTTTGCTTCTGCATGGCTAGCTTCTAGTTGACGTTCAAGCTTTATTTGATCTAGAACCCATTCATTTGCCTTTCTGATGGTCCATGGCATTCATAAAGCCCTCTTCCAACACCATAATTCAAATGAATAGTTTTTCTCTCTCTCCTTTGTCAGCTTTCTTCAAGTTCTGGTTTTCATATCTGTACACACGAATGAGGAGTACCATGCTAAGAATGATCTTGGCCTTGGTTTCTAGTGAGAAAGATCTGTGCTGGAGTGGATGGGAGACAACAGACCGAGGCTGAACCTGGACAAGACAGAGGTTCTCCAGGTGCCTCTACTGTCTGTGGTTTGGGTGTCTCCCTCTCATGTGGTGCGGTTACTCACTCCACAAAGGATGAGATGTGTAGCTTGGGTGTTCTACTGGACCCAGAGCTGTCAATGGAGACCCAGACAGTGTCTGTGGTCTGAGCTGCCTACTTCCATCTTAGGTGGATTGTCCAGCTGTGCCTCTACCTCGACACTGGGTCCCTTACCAGATTAGTCCATGCACTGGTAATCTCAAGAATAGACTACTATAATGCTCTCTATGTGAGAGATCATTATAGGAATCCATACCATACTCATGAGGTTGGTATGGAAACTCCAGCAGGTCCAGAACATGGTGGCCAGGCTCCTAAGCGGAGCCAACATATATCAACATATTTCCTTGATTTTGGCCACCTTACACTGGTTGCCTGCCCATTTCCATCCAAGATTCAAGATGATGGTGTTAAACTACAAAGCCCTAAAGAGTTTGGAACCTCTGTACCTGGTGGAATGCCTATTCCCAATTGGGACTGCCCTCCCTCCCTACCCATTCCTCCCAGGCAGGACAGCTGATGATGCTGACCCTGAGAGAGGCCCACAAAGAAAAAAGAAGGAACCAAACATTCAAAAGTTTTATTGTGTTTCATAAAGTATAAGCTGGTTGTCTTCTGAAACTGTGATACCTTGTGATAACCAATGTTCAATTGCAATAGAATTTCTAGTGCCTCTTCTTCTTCTGAATCCAACTTGAACATCTGGATTTGTCTTTGTTGTGAAATCTTTCTGAAAATTAATGTGATCTTTCACATAGTTACTTCTAAGACAATGTAAGTTACTCCTTTCTTTTTAACTGGAATGTATACCATGTTTCCTCGAAAATAAGACAGGGTCTTATATTAATTTTTGCTCCAAAAATGCAGTAGGGCTTATTTTCAGGGGATGTTTTACTTTTTCATGTACAACAATCTACATTTATTCAAATACAGTCATTCCATTTTCTTCTGGTTGTTGCACAATGGTGGAGGGTGGGGTTTCACTGGGGCTTAGTTTTGGGGTAGGGCAGCCTGAAAAATCATACTAGGGCTTATTTTCAGGTTAGGTCTTATTTTCAGGGAAACAGGGTATTGAACATGTCCAATGTGTGTATCATTTGATTTATTTTCCATATATATTGGAGTGATCTTGGTAAGCTTTTGGTATGATTAAATCTCTGTAGATTGAAATTAAAAGCCACAAAATTAAAAAAAAATGCCTGCTTCTTGGGAGGAAAGCGATGACAAACCTAGACAGCATCTTAAAAAGCAGAGACATCACTTTGCCAACAAACGTCCGCATAGTCAAAGCTATGTGAAGGCAAGAGGAGAAGGGGATGGCAGAGGACGAAATGGCTGGACAGTGTCATCGAAGCTACCAATGTGAATTTGGCCCAACTACGTGAGGCAGTGGAAGACAGGAGGGCCTGGCGTGCTCTGGTCCATGGGGTCACTTAGAGTCGGACATGACTTAACGACTAAACAACAAAAAAGATTGAAATTGCTTTGTTGAGTATTGTACCCATTCCTGGTGATTTATTTTGTTCAACTCTTTTGAGAGGAGTTTTCAGTTCGCTTTCTAGAATTGCTGCCTTTTAAATCAAAGATTCCTCTTTGAAGAAATCTGTCATCTTTTTGTATCTTCTTTATTGATTTTCAGAGTGGTTCACTGTATCTGTTTAAAATCCCAAATTCAGCTCTGCAGTTTTAATGACAGTTTAGACTTGAAAGTAATGCTGCCATGTTTGATGTTCTTAGTCCTTCCAGCTGTGTCTGCTTGTCTCTCCATTCACTTGCTCACATTCCTTCCCCCCACCCCACTCTCTGCTTTTAGGTTTGTTTTCCCTTTTTAGAAGTGTTGTCTAAGGGCTCGCTGTGAGGCTGTTGACTAACAATTACTCTTTTTTTGCTGTATACTTGGAGGAAAAGACAGTCACCTTTGGAGGTCCTCCCAGATGTGAGGACTGAGAACTGAAGAAAATTTCCCTGCTATTTCTCCTTCCCAGGGAGGACAGGATGAGCAACAATGTGCATCTCTAACCCCTATCCCAGCCCTTGCCTTCTCTGCTTCTGTGACATAACAAGAAGCCACCCAGTAGTCTCCAGTTATAGCCCTGAAATCTTGGAGAATGGAGTGTTGTTGACCCATCACTCCCAGATAGGCCTTCTCCTTCTAAAAGTGGATGCTAGGAGGAGGAGAAATATTGAGCAGTGTCACAATTCTGAGGAACTTAAAGGGAGAATATAATAGGAACAAGAAGGAATAGGGGGAGATTTTTTGTGTTTATACATCTCACACATTTGCTTCTTTCTTCTCTCCATCTAGAAGTTGTAGCCCAGGTATGATTATTTAGCTTGCCTCCAATAGAAAAAGATACAAGGAAAGGAAGAACTAAATGAAATACATTACTTAAAAAAGGACATAGATGTGCAGGCAATTTGCATATGCCAACTTTTACTGGTACCTGAAATTTAGAAATAATTTGATCTATTTTGGTTAGAATCCTATTGCTAATTTATACTTGAGTAAAAGAAATCATATCAGTCATGCTGGCAAATTGCTGCTCATCAGCAAGTTACAGGTTGCATTCTTGGCTATGTGTCCAGTTGCTTGATTGCACAAACACCCAGGAATGCAACAAATACCTTGTTAATGGTAACAATTTGCTTGAAAGGTTGATGATGTTTTCCTTGTGCCAGTGTACATTGCAATAGAACTCTGGCCATAGTGAGACACATTGCATATTTGCTTGGGAACAAAACAGGAATTACAGTGAACTTGTCATTAGAAGTGGAACACTCAGAAAAAGAGGTTGAATTCATTAGTATATCCTAGGGTGAATTGGTCTGCTTTTGTTTGGTGACTTCAGGATATAAACATGGAATTCATTTGCAAGTCATACACATACGGCAGCTTTGAAGGACCGCACATTTAGAGAGAAAACATCTCATCATCTCCTAAAGAAAGGGCAGAATCATGTCTAGTTTGACCCTCAGCTGCTCACTTTGGATGTGCAATTTTAAGGCCTCTGCTACCTTCATCCCCTAGTACTTCCAGATTTTTATCTTTTCAATTGGACTTAAATTGGACAAGCTTTCAAACAGAGTCTACCTTCACAATGTTCTCCAGAAGCCATTCAAAATGGTTTCAGCAATATGTACAAAATGCGCTATGCGCCAAAGTGCTTTCTTTGAGCAAAACTGTTTTCTTTTTCCCTTTGTGAAGATCAAGACACATACCCAACGCTGTCGTTCTTTCACACACAAATGTGGCAGCACAAAAGGCATGCTAAGTGTTCACAATGCACAGACATTCCCTCTGATGCTCCTACTTTGATTGGTACATGCAACAGACATTATTGCTTCCCCTCACTATGTATATTTTACAGAAGTTTGTTCAAAATATCCCCAATACTGAGACAAAGAAGTCCTGTCATCCCACAACAAGGAAATTTATTTTGGTGTTTTGCTTTTTTTTCTTTTTCTGTAGCATCACTGAGGAAGAATGAACCAGGTCAAAATCTGCATCTCTATGGGCAACTTACCTGTAGTGACAGCTTGTACACGTAGAGATGAATTCATCCTTCTCTGCTATATCTCCCCCTCATAATAATGTTGTTTATAATGTGGATAGGACTGCCTAGGTCTTTATCTCTTCCCCCCCGACCAGTGATTCTCACTCAGCAATTTTCCAAATCGCCTCAAGACTGAATGTCTTGCTTTATCAACTGGCATTTAGTAAATGGTATGAGGTGTTCAGATTTACATCTTTTGATTCCAGCCTCTCTTGCTCAGCGGACAGACTCCAAAAGGCCAGAAGCTTCTATGAGATGCACCGCATGAGGTGGGTGGGCAGGGAAATGAAGGGGGAAAAGAAAGTAAAAACCAACAGCACCGCACGCACAGGCATAAAGGAAGACATTAAAGGGGCAGACTGAGCTGATCGCCTTTCTAGTTCTCTTCAGGAGAGGTGTTTCATGTATGCACCTGCTGAGGCGGGTGCACTTTGTTTTTGAAAAGTCTGTGCCAAGGAGAATAGGAAAGGAAGTTTATTTGGAAAGCGTAAGCCCCTGATGTCTTTGGAAACACAGCACAAAAAAGGCTCTTTTTTTTAAAAAAAGGAAAGAATGTGTTCTTTGCTACTTGTGCCATTCTTTTGCAGGTGGTGGTAGCGATATTTCCGGAGGCCATGAAGACACACAATAGGGCTACATGGGATTCCTAAAACCTCACACAAGCAGCTCTGTAGAAGGTTGCCTGTGAGAGAATCCGAGAGCCTATTCAGGCCACTCATTCTGCCTCCTGTAGGATGCTGGGAAACCTCTTGAAACTAGCCACCTGGTGGATTTGTGGAGGGCCCAGCTCTATCATCAGGGAGAGTGAGATGATTACTTAATATAGCCACTTACATATCTCTAAAGAGGAAAATAGGCATCATCCAGTGGAAGAACAAAAAGAATACTGATCTGCATTAAACTGCATATGCTAATCTAGATGTACAGATACAAAATTAGGATTGTTTTATACAGTGGTACCTTGATAGATGATGACCCCGCTAAACAACGAATCTGCCTAACGATGACTTTTTGCAATCGCTATAGCGATTTGCAAAACAGTCATTCTGATGTGTGATTTTCGCTTGATGACAATTTGATCTGTGCTTCGCAAACCGTTTGTTCGCAAGACGCAAAATGGCTGCCCTGTGTTTTCCAGACCCATGCTTCGCAGGACAGCCATTTTTACAGCTGATCAGCGGTTTGCAAAATGGCTGCAATCTTCGTAAAACGATGAGGTATTTTCCCCATTCGAAACGGGTTTCAATGCATTCCAATGGGGAAATGGTTTGCGCATGACAATGATTTCGCTAAACAGTGATTTCTATGCGACGGATTATCATCGTCATGCGGGGCACCACTGTAATTTAATCAGAATTATAAGGCCTCTCATTGAAGTGAGAGAGACTGTGATGTAGTGGTCTGCGGATGGGCTGAGTCTGCTCTCCCAATAATCACTGTGGTTTGAGGACTCCTTGGTGCCTGTTTTCCCTCTTTGTTCTTTATCTTTAAATTAGACTTGGATTTCTAGACCTGTTTTAGAAGGAAGGCACTTTCTGATGACCTACCGTATTTACTGTTTTACCTGTTCTTCCTTAGCATAATCAAGCTGGGCGGTCTCCCAGCAGGCATTTGAACTTTTGGAAAGCACCCTTATGAGGATAGAAAATGACCTGATTTGATCCAATTTTTTGATGAATGTACCCACTAGATTGGGGAGAATGATCCTAATCCTCAGATCTGGGTTGCTGGAAGGGATTAAAAAGGATGCTGAGATGTTTGTCTTTTGCCAGCCTCTGCCAGCAGAGGGAAGGTCACTCGCTAAGGAGGCCCTCTTGCACCCCAGAGGGCCCCACTGGTAGAGAGTATTTGGAACTGGTGTTCTTGCCAGTAGTAGCTGCCTGATGCGGGCATTTCATGGGATGGGTCCAATCTGTGCCAGCCTCAACCCCCCCCCCCCCCGTTTACCTTGAGGAGAGTTTAAGGCATTTTGTTGGAATGAAAAGCCCAGCAAATTCACCTCCTCTCCTATACCTCCTTATTTGAATAGCAGGAACTGGTGAGCCTTTGGAAGTTTCAGAGAATCTTCCTCTTCTCTGATTCCACTCAACATAATTCTTTTAGTTATGCACCAGCATAACTGAACGCATCTGTTCAGTCTTTGATTCCAGCAATAATTTTAAAAATCACAATACCTTTTGGAATGTGATCTTTGAGAAATGATACATGTAGGAAGGTGCATTTTGAGAGGAAAGACATCTGGAAATGCTTATTTTGGGGTCTAGGAATGTATATTTTGAGAGGGAAATGAGTATAATGAGAGAAAAGATGTTCATTGATTTTAAATATCTCTTTCAGTGGAATATTTGTGCAGGTCAAAACATGTTAGTGCAAGAACAGAATGGAATAGACTTATGGAGAGAGATAAAGAAAAATTGTACAGTCCAGATGATATTTGTTTAGTTGCTACATTAAAGTAGGACCCCCGTATCCACAGGATCAGCATCTGCTAATTCACTTATTCACAACCTGAACATGTTAAAAATATTAAAAGAAAAATTCATAGAAATATATACATTTATAATGACCAGAACTGGATATTAAAGGGAGTCAGAGACCATGCTAAGTGTATAGCATTCACTACTATTAGAGTGTTTGCTATAATCTGCATTTTTCAGCAGCTGCAGAGGGCAGGGGGCTTGGAACTGATCCTCCTAGGATACAGGGATCCTGCTGTATTTTCCCCATAACGGTAACAGAAGCATATCACACATATGATGCATAGCTGGTCTGCAGAAGGCCCTTGCCCCAATAAGTGAGAAATTAATGAGATACAGTTCTTACGAACTTTTCTGATCATTGCTCACTTTAAGTTGAGAAGAATCATTAAATTTGCTTTGGATTTTGCCTGAGAAATCCTCCAGTGACAAATGAACTTGGGGATATGAAAAATTTTTCACTGAGAAACATGTCACTGGTTATGGAAACAATGCTGGCTTTCCTTGAAACTCCTATGGTGTTTTTCCCAAGGAAGAATGGCAAATCTAATGTTGAATTTTCCTTCTGCTGAAATTCTGGAGGTTGGTCTATTTCGTGGCTGGCAAGAGAAAGCATATATGGTACTGCATTCCAGTAATGCTTGGTTAGGGTCGCTCCTATGCTTTAATATTAACCATATCACTCTGAATTCTAGCTGGTGTAGTACAGAAAACCAAAGAGTATCATCTGTGTGGTCTAAGATACTTTTAGGAGTTGAGTATTCCAGGAAAACAGGACTGGATAGTCAAAACACCTGCAGAGTGAACCACATTGCCTCTCTCTGTCTTGAAGTCAATAATTTCTTCCCAACTAAAGAATGGTCACCAAGAAATATTTTAATGCCCCCTTTGATGCTGTTATTTGATACGTGTCCTTTTAAAATGACAACACCTACATACTGTCAAGTCAACTCTGATTTATGGTGATCTTTTCCAGGGTTTTCTACATATCGAGTAAGTTTTGATTTACCATTGCCTTCTCCTAGGGATGACCTGGGATGGTGCAGGTTGCCCATGGCTCCACGGGCTGGCTTTTTGTCTGGGACACACAGTGGAAAATTGAACTCCCAGTCTCTAATTCTGCAACCAGATACCTAACTCACAAAGCTATATACTAGAAAGTAACAACATGGAGGGCATTGAATAGAACGTGACAGCAATCAATATACATAGCTTTGGGGCTATAGTGCAGAACACTACTGTGGGGTATATATGTGACTTCAGAGGAGTAGCAGTTTTTTTGGACTACAACTCCCAGAGTTCCTTACCATTTCGGACATATACTCTCAGAATTGCCAAGGAAGCATGGCCATTAAATAACTTTTCCTTTCATCTCTCTCAATCTCTCTCTATGTTTGGGCGTAAGCCAAGCAACTAAACCCACTGTTCATCTTTTTGACAGTTCAACTTGGAATATAATATTTGGGGTGAGTAATACTTTCTCAGAGCAATGGCCTTTGTCCATCACTCATTCATGAAAGCCACCCAGACTGCAGCTCTGGATTTTTTGTAAGACCGTGGCAGGGGCTCCTTGTATGAAATGGAGAAATCTCATTTGGCAAGTCCATTTTGTCAGAAACTGAGTTGCTGGGGTTAGCTCAAAGCTGCATAAAACAGAAGGAATCATCATCATCACCGTCAACAACATCTCTGTCTATAGATGTGGCAAGATCCAAAAACTAGATGGAATAGAGTTTAAAAATGGCAACATTATAAAATCATGACCAAGTGATGAAAATTATACTGTAAATACCTTGGAATACTTGAAGCAGATAACATCCTGCACACAAAAGTTAAAGAACTGACGGAAAGGGAATATATCAAAAGACTGGGGGGGGATGTAAAGTCAAAATTAAATGGTGGAAATGCAATCAAAGCTGCAAACACAAGGGCAGTTAGATACCAGGGTGGAATAATAGATTGGACACAAAATAAATTACAGGAATTGAATTGAAAAACACAGAAACTACCGAACATGCATCACACACAGATACAAAAATTGATGTGGATAGATTATATTTAGTACCATCAAAATCTGGAGGCCATGGGCTACTGCAAATACAGCAGATAGTAGAGGAGGGGGAAAAAACGAAGCCTAAATGATTATACAGTATCAATACAAGCAGGGAAAAATTTCTGAAAGCAGTGAAAATGGAGAATATTTTGAAAACAACAAAAACAAAGGCTCAATATAAGAAACAACAATTTGAAAAGAAATTAAACAGTTGGAAAACGGACCTTACATGGACAACACTTAGGAAATGTGGATGGAAAGCATGATCATAATTCAACATGACCATGGATAAAACTGGAGACCCTTAAGAAAGAAAGCGAAGGCTTGATTGTTTGCTGCAGAAGAACAAGCACTCCAAACCACTGTGATGAAATCTAGATCCAAGGAATTAGTGCTAACAGTAAATGTCAACTCTGCCAAGAAAAAGATGAAACTGTATCACACCTCATCTGTGAATGTCCAAAGATTGCACAAACTGATTACAAAGTTAGACATGATAGAGTGGCAAAGTTAGTGCACTGGTCATTATGCAAAAAATATAACTTGCCAGCCTCCAAAAACCCGTGGGAACATCAGGTAGAGAACGCATCACAAAATGACTAAGTCAAGAACTTGTGGGATTTAGAGATCCAGACTGGCAGATACCTTGAACGTAACACACAAGATACAGTAGTAATCAAACGAAAAAATTGTCTGGATCATTGACATTGCAATTCCAATTTATTTTCTGAGGAGGGCAGGATTAATGGTCACATTAATCTGGTGTCTCAGCTTTGGCCATTCCACCTTGGGTGGCCATGCTAGGAGTCTAGACTCATAAGAGAGTCGTATGCCCTGGTGGCACTGCTCTCAACTTCCCAGGCACACTCAAACCCCCTTACTATGCTAAGTTGTGCATCCAAGAAGGGAAAAGAGGAAGATAAAATATGAGATGTTTTGTCTCCATATGGGAAGCCAAGCCTTGAGTTTGCAAGAATTGAGCAGGGCTGTTAATGATAGAACATTTTGAAGGCCACTAATTGAAAGGGCTGCCATAAGTTAGAAACAACTTAATGGTACATGACAATAGTAACCTTTAATTGATGGTGTAACTATATAGTTATCAAACAAATGAGGAGAATTTTGGAGTGCTGTTCCAGGGTTTCCAAAAGATTAAATTCAATTCAGATGCTTTTGCACAGATTTCAAATGTTGATGAAGTCTCAACAGAACAGCACAGGTGATGGCCAGACGGACAGGTGACATTTATTTGCATTTTTAAAGAAATATATGCAAATTGTATCAGCTGGGATGGGGTCTCATAATTAATGATAGCAAAGAAACCTTAGGGAGGGACTGTAACCCATTCCTTCTCTCTCTGGTCTTGGGAAAAATCCTTCTGAAGGTAGTATTTATTCTGAGAAGAAGCCTCCCATTAAACCACTCTTTACAAGCCCTGCCAGGGAGCAGAATTAGAGCTGAGTGACCTCCAAGACATAAAGCATCTCCTCCTCTCAGCTGTTTGAGGTGCAGCTTGATCAGCTACAGACCAGTGCCTGTGAATGGCAGTTCACAGCATGACAAACTGTTCTGTCTTGCTGAGGACATTTTGATTTGAAAATCTTATCTGTTTCCAGCAGGCCAATGATTGGAAGGAAGCAGTTGTGATGGATCCTTCTGATGGGTCTTTGATCCTTTTCATGTCAGACCCACTGAGTCCTTCTTCCTTTGAAGAATGTAACTCCAACAGCTCCTTTCAAGGACCTGGGCCTTAATGGTCATTTTCTTCTTTCGGAACATCTTGTTCATGTTTGACAAAATCAGTGAAGGTTCCAAAAGCATGAAAGTCTTTTTTTTTTTTTTTTTTTTTTTTTTTTGCAGTCATAATCCTTAGGGGTCGATTCATATTTTCCCACACATAGTGTGAGAAAGTACATCCTATGCAATCCAGTGTATTATAGAAAAGTAGTTTGAGATGGAATGAATGAGGTGAAGATGGGTCTCTCTTTCTTCTGCAGCATCTACTGGAATGGCTTTCCTTTTTAATTAGGAACTCTAGCTTGAAAGCCAAAAAGAAATGCAATTCCACTTTCTTTCAGTCAAAATCTCCTCCTTCCATTCTATCTGGTATATGCAAAGGCACCCTAATCCAATCCAAGCCTAAATAGAGGGCACATGAAGGGCCGACCTGCACTGTGTCCTCTTTGTGACATTCCACCCCATTCCTTCTCTGGGTCAGTGATGTTATTTATGCATTTCTTGGTCTCTTAAAATACAACAAACAACAACCTCCCCCAATGATTCCCATGAATGGGGAAGCACAAATGGCTATGACCTGGCATAGGGCATTATGCATCATTCTTAGATCTTACTTGCAAACCAGCTTTAGCATGTTCCACTACAGATACACACCTTCTCAGGTGTGAGATGTAGCCACTTCCAAAGGAACATTGGTGGTTGGACCAGGAAAGGACAACCAGCCCTGCTCCTTTACTTCTTGGCTTCGTACATTCTCTATATCTTGTATGGCTGAAGTTCTACTCTCTAAAGTTATTTGACTGCCTTTACCCCCACAGGAGCTGGGTGCTCCTTTTCTGGTTCTCATCCTTCCAGGGATCCTGTGTCAAGAACATTGCTGCCTAGGCCACCTTCTCCTAGTCCCCTAGAGCTGGGCAATCTTTCCTGCCAGGGTGGCATTTAAAACTGGGTCCTCTACAAGAGAAGTTGCTGCCGAGGTCATTCCTAATTACACCTCCACCAAGAGCTGTGTTGATAAAAGACCTGGGTTCTATAAGATTACAAGGGCTCACCACCTGCCTATGATATCACTTGCGCATGTGTCAGGTTTTGGCTCTGAGTTTTGAGGGAAAGCTGAATGGGCTACCATAGTTGCAAGTTACAGTCTTCTTCAGGAGCTGATACATTGGCCAGATATCATGGTGACAGGCGGCATCCATGTGATCAGTGTACAGCATGATAGGTTTAGTATTTGTTACTTCCAGTAGGAACCTCCTCCTTAGCGGTCTGGTTGAAGTGAAGATTTGCTCAGCAGTTGGTCTGCCTGACAATAGAACCAAGGTCAGAGTCTGAAAATGTTGATATGTGGACTACAACTCCCAAAATGCCCCAACCATCATGACTGGTGGCATTGCTGGCTGAGGACCCCCTAAGAGATGTAATCCAAACAAGATTTGCCCACGCCCTACATAAACTGTAGGCAATAGAAATTTGGTCCAATTTCATCTAAGATGTTTCTATATGTAGTTACTGCCTACATGCACCTCCCTCCCAATCTAATAGACACTGTGTGTTAAAAGGCAAAAGGAGATTTCTAAGTATCCTGCTGAGACATTCAGTATGAGATGTAATTCATCTCACAGTAAAGTCAGTTAAATGAAGGAATACTAAGCACTGAAGTGAATCTGGGCAAGAAGAAGAGACCATATATTTTTTCTCCTGCCCTGCAAGGCAGTGACATACTTTTTATCAGTCTCAATTAGAATTTTCACATTTGTGGGAATGATGTTTGCAAGACTGGACAAATGATATAGGTTATGCAAATACGGTGCAAATTGTGAATGATAATACCTGGTATCTTGTTGCACAGATCTGAAAATGTTTGAAGCATCAGATGGGCTATTTGTGTCTTTTCACAAAGCAGGCAGTCCTATGCTTGCTCTGTGCTTTGCTTCACACAGGGAGGTGATGCCAGTTTTACACAGAGATCTTTTGCACAAATGACAGAAATTGTAATGGGAAAAGGGGTGTTTATTTTCCCACCCTTGCACTGGAGATGAGAAATCTCTCTGGGGTTAACAGACTTCTAAGAACATGCATTGATGTGTCAAGATAATGCACTTTATTTGTCACTGATGTTATTGTTCTTTTGCCTACAATCCATACAATGTTCCCCTTGCTTCTATAGAAACACTACCATTTTCCATGGCTTCCAGTGCTTCCCCACCCCACCCCCCACCGCCGCAACCATAGTTTATTTTTTTTGTGGGCTTTGTGGCTGGAGAAGGCAGAGTTTAGTGCTATGGAACTTCCCATGAGTTACACTTCCCAATCACAGCTTCCCTGTCAGAAGCATTTAATAAGCTTTGAATTTCCACTTCTCTTAGGCAATGCTCCAGTGAGAAAGTGAACTGCTTACATATTTATTAAAGGATTTAGTACATTTCCTGAAATGAAATGGTTTTTTGGAGAAGTGGCTTTTATAAATAAGGACTGGATGCAGATCCCAGTATGCCCTGAACAACTTCAAGATGAACAGGGACACACTGGAAGGAAGGATAAGTAGAACTTTCCTCCCATTTGAAAGAGCCTTAATTCAGTGCAGCTTCATCATGTCCTTGGTAAGAAGTCCCTTTATGAGTCTGACTGGATGTTAAGATCATGAGAGGCCTTTCTCTTAGCCCTGGCACCTTCACAGGTGTGTTTGGTGGAGATACACAGGAGAGGGCTTTCTCTGTGACTACTCCCAGACTCTGGAACTCTCTCCCACTGGTGGTCAGGATGGCCCCATCCATGTTGTCATTTCACAAGCAGGCCAAGACCTTTTCAGACAAACATTCCCTGAGTGACTGCTTAAGTGCAGTTTTTAAATTGATTGTTGTGCCTTACTATTTTGAATGTGTTTTCAGTGTTGCTTGTGTTTGCCATTTTTAAAGTGTGGTATTTGCTTGATCCTTTTAATATTTGTATAGGTTTTTTTTTAACTTTAAATATTGTCTTTTAATGGTGTTAAGCCACCTTGGGTCCTTTTAAAGGAGAAAGGGAGGGTTAAAATATTTTAAACAAACACATTCTATTCCATTTTTATCTTTGTCATCTTCTGATGCTCAGTCCATCCATTCCTTTCTTGTTCTGAAGATATGTATGCTATTCAAGCTACTTGCTTCAAAGGATTCTTATATGAAATGGGGGCTCCTCTGGAATCACTGGATTGAGATTTGAAGCTGCCATGTGTTTATTTATTAGGCCTGGATAAAATGAGCCTTTATTGAAAAGATGAAGATTTAAATGTCTCTCCAAAGAGAGAGAGAAAAATACTTTTTCATCACTTGGAAAGAACGCCGTAATTCTTTGTTGTCAAAGGGAGGCAAAGCAGTGTGGCTGTCTTCTTTCTCTTCCATAAGATGTTTACAAACATTTGCACAATGTCAGAACCAATTAAAGATGGATCGTTACTGGGAATCCCAGTGGAAACCGTGCATGCAAAGTGTGGTTCAAAGAATTCTTGCTCCCATCATGCAAACCCATGTAAATTTCCTCTGAAAGGAAAATTGAGAGTGTATAGTAATGATAATGATAATGATGATAATGATAATGAAGAAAGCCAAAACAAACCTTCTTCTTTCTCTGTGGAGGAAAACAGTCCTTTCTGATTGAGGAGGACAAAAGTTTGGGGATAAAGCTGCTCAGGCTAATTAATTAATTAATTAATTAAGAAATTAATATATAAAGCTTATAGACCACCTGACTTAGTGAAATCACTATTTGGGGACAGTTTACAAAAGACAAAACAAGCCATACAACCAAAATTAAAAATAACCAGAGGAAATATCCTTGATAACCTTGTCAAGCGATGTTAGATTTAAGATAGGATTTAAGATACTGTATTTCCATTCTGTCTTCCTGCCATGTTATTGAAAGAGCATCACAAGAGAGTAAAAACCGTTTAGAAACAGAAATACTGAAAAACAGCAATCATAAGCCCCACTGTAGTTGATGGTGGAAGGGGGGGGGGCAAGATGACTGCCTGTGGAAACTGTCCCAAGTGAAGGAGTTTTGCTGGAGCATAAATTGAGTGTTCTGGGAGTGGATCTGATTGGCCTCTGGCTTGCTCTAGTCAAGACTCCTTGTTCCTCCAGAGTACTTTAACTGAAGCTGGTGAAATTAATATCCCTTCTATTGTTTTCAGTGGGAGGGAACATTTCAATTTGAAAAAGAGCTGCTGGTAGAAGAGACGGGAGAAAGCTATACTCATGTATTGTCCCAGCTCTTTGGTTGGAAATGGTTGATCTCTCCTCTGCCCCATACTCCTCTCCCCACATTTTGAATTATTCTACACTGGGACTACCTCCACCATGCGTGGTCCATTAAGTTATAGAAGAATTATGAAATTTTTGCTCTCTGTCAGGTAAATGATGAGAATGTAGATTAACTTGAGAGTCTTGGGATAACAGCAGTGGTAGGTAGGTAGGTAGGTAGGTAGGTAGGTAGGTAGGTAGGTAGGTAGGTAGGTAGGTAGGTAGGTAGATAGATACTGCTCATCTGTCCAAAGGCCTGAGCATGGACTCATCATCCTCTCCTCCATCCACCACTGTGTCTTGCGACACAACATGAATAATGTGATACCATCAATCACCATTTTATCCCAACCCATTTACTCTGTCTCTTCTAAAGATTGGGAAACAGGACAATGATGTCAGAGGCCATATTGAGTACCTATAGCCATGCAGAGGAACAAAGGCACATAGTTGATGTTTTCAGTAGTAGCTTTACATCTGCCGTTAATATCTCCAGGCTTATCAAAGCGGAACTCCTGAAATGACTCTGGAAATTTGGAATATCTGTTTATAAGCACCTAGGCAGCAGAAACAAAATGGCACAACAAGGACAATTTTGGAATGAAGTAAAATTTAGGCTTCAACAAATATTAACGATCGTGACATCTCATTATGAAGAGACAAAATTATCCAATCAACATCAGAAGGACTATAGTCCACAGGCAACTGAAAACAACAAGGAAGGAAATGGGAGTATCACAGATGATGTATGCCAAACTAAGCAGCAGCTTGAGAAAGTTAATCTAAGAGAAACATCAGTCTTGGACCAGAGGAAAGTACCAAGGGAAGACAAAGGGGAAAAAACAGCAAAATTAACCAAAAAAAGCCTGGAAGACTCATTGAAGATAGACCAAGTACAAAAAATGGACATAAATCAGATCTACAAAATGGTTTTAGAGGACATGAAAGATGACAGCATGTTTAGAGATATAGTAGGGAATGAAAAAAGAGGAACCAGAGAGGGAATTACCTAGAAAGATGAAAAAAGGTAAAACAAGGAACAGCCCCTTAATATTGGAAACATGTTTATATTTATCATTTGGATCTGTAAAAGGGTATATTCTATATATTAAAAGGAGAACTAAATTGAAATAAGGGAGCCCGAATCAGGGTAAAGATGTAATATGGTGACATTTTATTTTAGGCAAACTAAACTAGATATAAAGCTGGGTCATGGATCTGGAACCACTTTCAATAAGAATGTTATTAGAAGATCTTGAGAACTTTATATAATATGAGAGTAATATTATGATAGTAAAGGTAAAGGTAAAGGTTCCCCTTGACAATTTTTGTCCAGTCGTGCCCGACTCTAGGGGGCGGCGCTCATCCCACTCTTCAAGCCATAGAGCCAGCGTTTGTCTGAAGACAAACTTTCCGTGGTCACATGGCCAGTGTGATTTAGACACGGAACGCTGTTTACCTTCCCACCGAGGTGGTCCCTATTAATCTACTCGCATTTGCATGCTTTCGAACCGCTAGGTTGGCGGGAGCTGGGACAAGCAACGGGTGCTCACTCCGTCGCGTGGATTCGATCTTACGACTGCCTGGTCTTCTGACCCTGCAGCACAGGCTTCTGCGGTTTAGCCCACAGCGCCACCACGTCCCTTATTATGATAGTAGCTATACTATATATATACTAAAATCTGTATATGAATGGTTTGAAAGAAGGTCGGAATTTGGGGGGGATAATCGAGAAGACACTGAGATGTAAAAAACAAATAATTGTAAGCAAGTATGTAACACGATATCTGATAAGCACAAACAATGTAGATAGACTGGAAAATTAATAAAAAAATGTTTAAAGAAAATATCTCCAGGCTTATACATTGAGCAAATGTTCTGGAAAACAGCAACAGTTCCATTTGCCCAACTCACAACAGAAATAGGGTGCTCCTCCAGGTGAGGAACAACATTCTATTCTATTCTGTTCTATTCTATTCTATTCTATTCTATCTCACTACTGTTCACACCCGTTGAAAAACAGCCCTGACAATTACTTTGTCTGAGTGACTATCTATCTATCTATCTATCTATCTATCTATCTATCTATCTATCTATCTATCTATCTATCTATCTATCTATCTATCTATCTATCTATCTATCTATCTATCTATCTATCTATCTATCTATCTATCTATCTATCTATCTATCTATCTATCTATCTATCTATCTATCCATCCATCCATCCATCCATCCATCCATCCATCCATCCATCCATCCATCCATCCATTTATTTATTTACTTATTTACTTATTTACTTATTTATTTATTTATTTATTTATTTATTTATTTATTTATTTATTTATTTATTTATTTATTTATTTATTTATTTATTTACCTCTCATCTAGAATGTGTCTACTCTGGGAAGTTTACATATAACATAAAAATAAAGTGAGGTAAAATCTAGATTAATCACAGAGTCCTAGATGGGAAAGGAAGAAAAGAAGAAAAAAAGAAAATGGCTGTAGGGAAGGCCTGCCTGTATAGCCATGCTTTCAAGTTAGTCTTGAAGGCCCTCAGCAAGGGAGCCAGGCGGATCTCTACAGGTAAGTTGTTCCAGAGGCGAGGGGCCACTGCCGAGAAGGCCTGATTTCTAGTTTTTTCCCCACCAGGCCTCTCTTGGCATTAGGCCAATAGGGTGGTTAACTGATCAAACAAGGAGTCAGTTTCTGGGATTTCTCCTTGTATGGTGTCATTCTATGAATGGTGAACAGAAGAGGGTATTCTGTAGACCATCTTCACTGCTGCCATTGCTGTTGTCAACATCCAGGCTGCCCTTTGCTCCATAAAGCTTGGCATCCCTTTGCCTGCTGGCAACATGGACACGATATTGTGCAGCAATATTGGTCCATTTCCTGGCTTTTTGAATCATGGGTACAATATCCTGCATTCATAAACCAAAGGATTAAGTTCGTAAACTGAGGCACTACTATATTTGTATACTCACCATTGTTAGTGTTAAATACTGTCTCTTATTGATGTAAGCCTCCTAACGTCTTTTTTAAGGAGAAAGAAGGGTGAAAAACAAACAAACAAACAAACAAACAAACAAATAAATAAATAAATAAATAAATGTATTTGTATTCAGGTTCTCTGTGAGGGATGCAATCTCCAGTTATACAGCAGCCCATCTCGGATTTGTATATTGTAGGCATATCAATATCTTTGTTAACTGCTGTGCCCCAAAATTTGGGGAGTAAATTAAATTTTCCCCCCAAAAAGACTTTGTTGGTCTCTGGATTAAATCTTATAATCCAAAGTGACTTTAAACCTTTCAGTTTTCCTGGTAGTATTTGTGGAAAATTTATTAACAGCCACTCCTGACCTTGTGTAGATTTTAAACCTCTTATTAATTCTCAGGCAATAACTGCTTTGTAAAAACTCAGTCTGGTGAAGCATACAGAAGATGATTAAATCAGTGAGCGAAAGTGTTTAAGTCTACCAGGATAAATCTATACATTTTTTGCAGGCTGATGATGGAGCAGCCTTTTAAGGAACGTATTTAATAAACAAATATAAGATGCAGATGATGATGATGGTTTTTAAAAAGGGCTTTTTCATTTTTTAAATGACTGATTAGGATTCAGTCATATGTTCTCCAGTGAACATGCTCTATCTCCCAAGAAAAAGTTTTTAGAGGATATTTTTCTGCATAGAACTATCAATTTTTATACAGGCGTTTGAACTGGGAAGTACATTTAGTTAAAAGTTAGAAGTGCAGAACCTCAAGGGTGGTACTCTTCTGTCATCAAAGATGCTCTCCAGCTACGTGCACAAAGCTGGCTTGTTCTGAAATACAAACATACTAACTTGGCAGCAGTGTGTCTTAGCAAGCAAACTGACCCCAGTAATTCATGCTTACCCTGCTTTTATCTCTTAGGGAAACACTGGATGTGCAAGAATCATAAATATGTACTGCATTCAGAGTCCGGCATCAGTATTATACCCATACGGAATATAATAAGGAATTAATTGGCTTGTAGGCACACATATGAGGCGGCAAGTCTGTCACGAAGGACAAAATATATAAGGCAGGCTTTGGTATAAGGAAGTAAGCTCAGATATGACCCACAGTTTGAACCAAAGGCCCCGAGGCATCAAAAATCAGACTGTGGTTCCACATGGCAGCAAAAACCTGGTTGAAATAGGCTGAATGTGCCAGCAGAAGAGTAAATTTGGAAGTGCAGATGATCATCATGACAATCCAGGTAAGGCTGCTGCTGTAACGGTAAATTTTGACACTTGGGTAATTCGTTGACATGTAAATAATACAATGGTTGAAACCTAGTAGCAAGACACAACTAGAGTAAGTCTGTTGAATCAGTTGGGATTTGGTGAGTCAACACATGCAAATACTGTTGATTCAGTGGACTTATTCTAGTCGCAACTTATTATTGGACTTCAGCTGATAAATAATGACAGCACTGAACACCTTCCCAGAATTTCCCCTCCTCCACAGTGAATCAGCAGCTGCAAGAAGAAAAATGAATCAAAAGTGTCTATCTACCCCTCCACACAATTATTTCGCATACCATAATATATATAACTTTAAGAATACATTATGTATAGTAATATGCTGTGCTGTTAGAGGCCTGATCGACTGAGTCGTCATTAGACATGCTCTCCAATAAGGGAACTCCAAGGCCAAACTTACCTGTTGTAAGGGGAAGATATGGAGGCAGTGACAGATTTTACTTTCTTGGGATCCATGATCACTGCAGATAGTGACAGCAGCCATGAAATTAAAAGATGCCTACTTCTTGGAAGGAAAGCTATGAAAAACCTTGATAGCATTTTAAAAAGCAGAGACATCACCTTGCCGATAAAGGTCCACATAGTCAAAGCTATGGTTTTTCCAGTATGGAAGTGAGAGCTGGACCATAAAGATGTCTGACTGCCGAAGAATTGATGCTTTTGAATTGTGGTGCTGGAAGAGACTCTGGAGAGTCCCCTGGACTGCAAAGAGAACAAACCTGTCCATTCTGAAGGAAATCAACCCTAAGTGCTCACTGGAAAGACACATCCTGAAGCTGAGGCTCCAATACTTTGGCCATCTGATGAGAAGACTCCCTGGAAAAGACCCTGATGTTGGGAAAGTGTGAAGGCAAGAGGAGAAGGGGACGACAGAAGACGAGATGGCTGGACAGTGTAATCGAAGCTACCAACATGAATTTGACCCAACTCCGGGAGGCAGTGGAAGACAGGAGGTCCTGGCGTGCTGTGGTCCATGGGGTCACGAAGAGTCGGAGACAACTTAACGACTAAGCAACAACAAGAAATACAGAGATCCACAGAGAACAGCTACCAGATTCCCAGAGTCTGTCCTTTTCTCATCAACTGGCACTTAAAGACTCAATAACTTACTTGGAGACATTTGTAGGAGAAAGAGTTTTTACTTACTGTGGTTTAAAATTACAGATTTGTGTCTACTGCTTTTTTTAAAAACTGCACACATACTAGCAATCAATGACACTGATCTACAGCAACAAACAACTGACACCAATTGATGAAAGAGATGAAAAGAAGCACTCAGTACAAAGCCGAAGATCTCTTTGACTTGAGATGCAGGAAGGAATGATCGGTCAGTGCTAAAACAGATAATCAGCCCAGCCCAGAAAATTCCCCCCAGCCACTCAAACTACAGAGAGCATGCGATGTTGTAAATAAAATATCCACAGTCATAGCACTGTGCCAAGTAAAACTTGTCAGTCTTTACGGTTCCCCAAGACTCCAAATGTAGGTGTGATGGATAGAGACTCAGGAAACCTGGGTTAAAATTGCTGCTCAGCCATGGAAACTCACTGGGTTGGGTGTCTGGAACTGGTAAAAACCACTCTAAATATCTCACTTCCCTTGAAAGCTCTATTAGAGTCTTGATATCATGTAACAACAACACGGTTCCTCAGCCAAATGAACTGGCAGAGCAAAACTACAGAGCATCATTGCTCCACACAGCTCTGACCCTGAGTAAAGCTGAGCCAGCAGCGTAAATCTGGATGCATTGCTCTTTGCTCAAGGTCTGCCTTATTCTCCAAAGTGTTACAAGTAATCACTCCTTTCTTTGGAAGGTTTACTGCTCACTTCTAGGCTGCCATGTTTGTTTTTCAAAATGAGCAGGGCTTAGCAGTGTCTCCCGTTGCTATCCTCTTGTGAACAATTAGCAGATGTAGGATTTAATAGGAGCGTTACATCATTTTTTTATGGGTGCGCCAACTTATTTGCAATTAAGTTTAGATTGCATAATAAAATGCAGTGACATTTTAGCCTAGAGTTTATGTCCCAGTAAAAGGCTTTGAATGTTATTTCCAAACAACTTAATGTGACTCCTAAAGATAAATCCTTTTGCTGCAGTCTGGACAGGTGAAGGCATAGATAAGTGAGCAGGAAGGCAGGTAATCCAGCGGAGGGGAAGCTGGTGCAAAGTGACGTTTTGTAATGTTAGCCTCCAGGTTTAATGGCTTTATAAACAACCGTATCTCTTTTTTTTCTGCTGTAAGGCACACATGTAACAATTTTCTTCTTTTCTGCAAACTCCAACAACTATACCATATAGCCTCTGATATATGTGCTAATACATGTTTAAATATGCCTGATATTCTAAAGCAGGGGTCTCCAAACTATGGCCCGCAGGCCACATCTGGCCCACCTTGCCTTTTTGTCTAGGAAGAGGAGGGAAGGGGGACCCAAACAATCCCCCACCACTGCTGTCTTTGCAAAGGCAGTGGGGCTGGGGATCGCTTGGCACCCCTTCCCTCCTCTTCCAACACCCCACCGGGGATAGGAAGAGCAAAGCCTGATCTAAGCAACCCCCCACTTCCACTGTCTTTGCAAAGACAGCAAGAGCGGGGGATCGCTTGGGCCCCCCTTCCCTCCTTCACCCCTTGAAAATCTGTACAATATATGATGTGGCCCTCATACTGAAAAGTTTGGAGACCCTTGTAATTTAAAGCAAAAAACAAACAAAAACAATATCCAACAAATCAATGCAAGCAAACAAGTCAAGGTTTTCAAGACTGGACTTTTTTAAAAAAGATGCTCTCCTCAACTTAAAACTCACGTTATCATAACATCATGAATAAAACAGAGGTTGTGGCTGCTTTCAGTAGTGTACGTAACAAGGCAGTATTTATTGGTGTTACATGTTTTGTCTATTAATTTGCAAATTAATTAACTTCTCCTGCAAACGTGTCAATAGGGATTGGCTTTTCTGGACTACAAATTCTTGCTTACCTTCCAGGCACCTTACAAATAGCTCATTGTGATACACCTGGAAGAAAGTCCTAAACTTTGAGGCTTAGCTAGGCCTAATTCTGCCCAAGTTTCTCCTCAGAATGAAAGTTCCTGTTAGCACCAGGGCAGGAAAAAAATGCACCATATTTAGGTGCTTCTAAGCTGTGTGTAGCAGGCTGGATAGCTCAGTGAGTTAGGTATCTGGCTGTGGAGCCAGAGGTCAGGAGTTTGATTCCTCGCTGTGCCTCCTAGGGGAAGAGCCAGCCTATGTAGCCTTGGGCAAGCTGTTCAGTCCCCAGAAGAAAAGAATGGTAAACAACTTCTGAGTACTCTCTACCTGGAAAGGGTTGCCATAAGTCAGAATTGACTTCATGGCATGTGATTTTAAGAGGTCTGTAAAGTAGGTAGAACTCCCAGAATGGAGAATTATAGTATTTGTAGTCCAGAAAATCAGAAAAATCACATCCCTACGTGTCATTGCACCCTGAGGGATCTGGTCCAACGTTATAACTTTTCCAAGAAGTGCTCACGGAAGGGAGTAAGAAGCCCGGGTGTTGACACCACATACAATTGTTTTGCTGTGCCACCATTATTTGGTCAGGTCCTAGCTTTTTTATGATTTTTATCCCATTGTGAAAAGTTCATTGCTTCCTTAAAGGCTTCCTTTTTGGCTGTAGACGTTTTGAAATATTCTAGTAGTCTGGGCCAATACTGTTGCTTGGGTCCTTCCCAACAGTGAAATGCAAGACCTGAAAATTTGTCTGAAATTGACTTTTGTCCTTGGGATTAAAAAAAATCCCTAGACTGATGGGTTAGGACTCTGGAGTACAGGGTTCGAATCCTCACTTGGCCACGGAAACTCACTGGGGGAGTGGAACTGCTAAAGCCACTCCGTAAATATCTCAGTTATCTTGAAAGCCCTATTAGAGTCGCTATAAGTCTGTTCCAGTTTCACAGCATAGCACACACATAACCTTTGTCAAATAGATCAGATTGGAAGACTTTAAGGGTTGGTTGGATCATTAGCTCCCTTCAATGGCACCTCACGCGCCAAGTTGAAGTTAAAATATTGTCCTTATTTCATACCTCTTAGTTCAACAGCATGGATGTGCAAATAGGCAGGGTTAGCCCTACCACCAGGGTTGTTGTTTAAGCCAGTCCTGTTAAGGACTGTCTTAGCTTAGTGAGTTAGAGTTGACTGCAGAGCTAGAGCATTTCATTCCACTATACCTTGTGGAAGAACCAGCCTATGTGGCCTTGGGGAAGCTGCATGATTCCAGAGCACTCGAGAAGAAGGGAATGATAAACCACTTCCATGTCCTTTCTATGTAGAAATCAGAATCAATTTGATAGCATGCAATTGTTGTATTTTCTTCTGTTCCAAATAGTGTCGGTTTTACATCTCCATCCTGTTTTCTTCTGCTCACTGAAAATCCTTCCGCTTCCATTTGGAGGGCCAGATAAAGGCTAACTCTTAACATTTTATTTACCCACCTTTGAAAAGAAGAAAGAGAGAGAAGGGAGAGTCCAGAAAAGGCAGATAGACAAGGATGATTTGAAGCCAAAGCTTAGGCAAAAGAAAATCTCTCTTGGCTTCTCTGAAAAGTAAAAGTGACTTTCCATTTGAGAATTCATCTTCGAAAGAGCACCTCACTCATCTTTAATGAAAAGGGGAGCAAGATCTACTTTAAAGAATTGTCTTCAGAGATGTTCAGACACTTAGCATTCTATAGTGTGGAGGCTAGATTAATCGGTGTTAACAAAACAGGGCAAAAATCTTTTTCTTTAAAACCTCAGTGTTGCTGAGGTTCAAAAGAAGCACACATATTAAAATATGTCAGAGTTGTGTTCTTTGTCCTTTGCAGCAACCGATGTGGCACAGTCTGCTCTTTGGAAAGGGCTTGCAAACTCTTTTTATGCCATCAAAACACGTTGACTGAACATATGAGGAGAGGAGGCAGAATATACACATATATCTACCCCCTGCACTTGCATTTACAGTGGTGCCTCGCTAGACAGTTACCCCGCATGACAATTTTTTCGCTAGACATTGGCTTTTTGCGATTGCTATAGCCATTTGCAAAACAGTGATTTCTATGGGGGAATTTCACTAGACAATGTTTGGTCCCTGCGTTGCAAATCGATTCTCGCTAGACGATGATTTTGACAGCTCCCTCCGCACTCACAAACAGGTGTTTTCGGGACCTAAGCTTCGCAAGACAGCAATTTGAACAGCTGATCAGCGGTTCGCAAAGCAGCTTTCCTATGGCCAATCTTCGCAAGACAATGATGATTCTTCCCCATTGGAATGCATTAAACAGGTTTCAATGTGTTCCAATGGGAAAATGCTTTTCGCTAGACAATGATTTTGCTAAACAGCGATTTCAGTGGAACGGATTATCATCATCTAGCGAGGCACCACTGTAGTACCAAATGACACTTGATGTTAATAACATGATGTACCCTTGGGTGACCAACATTCAGAAATAGCCAGTGGAGGTTCCCTTGACCCCCCCCAATTTGGAACCAGACATAGAGAGCTCTTTTCCTTTTGGATCCTGTGACTGCAATTTGTATAGGGGGAAAAACTTGTCATTGTAATAAATGGGGGTTTTTCCCTGGCAAATTGTGTGTGTGTTGCAAGTCTGATCTGGGAGCACAGCAGAGGAGGAAAAGAACTAGTTATGTGAAAAGCTATGCTTTAATCTCCTTGTGTCTCACTTTGTTAAAAAAAAGAGGATGCCCTAACATTAAAACACCCTATTAAAAACCAGGTGAACTCCTGAGAAAGGGTTATTTTACTCCTCCATAAGAGACAAAAAAACCCCCACATTCCCCCCCTTTTTTGAGGTCAATGGCAGCATTTGCAAAACCTGGTTTCTATACAAAACTTTGAATTTTGTGTTAAGATCTCTGTATTTTTGCACGGAAAGTCTAATTCAGAAACAAGTGTTAATATATCCGGTGGGGGGAATGAAAAAACAAAAAACAAAAAACAAACAAACCCAATCTCACCCAGTGGGAAGAACTCTTGAAAGATGCCACAACTTTTATAGTAATAGCTTTCACACATATGTTTTCATTAGCTTTTGTTTTTATTTCATTTTCACTTTAGTTGAAATGGCACAGGAGGAAAAATGCAAATGGATCAAGTGGTAAATGTTATCCCAGAAGCTGGGTTTCCCCACATTTCAACCAAGCACACAGAAGTCACCAGAGAGAGAGGAGGAAATCAGCCTTCTTTGCAGCTTGTTACCCATTTGAACCCTCTCCTCCCCCTGCATGGTGTTTGGGCACACCTGTTTCCCTCTTCTCTTCTCCTTCCATTTCTTTGTCCCCCTTTTAAGACTTGCTGTCCTAGCACTAGACCAACTAGGTGACGAGAGAGAGAGAGAGAGAGAGAGAGAGAGAGAGAGCAAAACTGCCTTAAAACCTCCTCCCTTCTTTTTTTTTTCATTTGGTTGGCCATCTATCTCAGTACAAGATTAGCAAGCATTGAAAAGAAAAGAAAACACAGGCAGGCAGGCAGGATAGAAGGAAGGAAGGAAACAGGCTGGGACAGAATGGAACAGGACAGGAAGATGAAAGCAGACCTCTCACATATGGAGAGGAGAGGATTCAAATGCACCACAAACACAAATACATTCTGTTCCAAAAATGTAGAAGCCCCAGTGGCAGAGGAAACAAATGAGGATTGGGCAGGTGAGTGTGGAGGGAACTCCAGGCTGATTTTCAGTGACTTTTACATTATGTACTCAATGGAAAATAATGCATATCAAACTGTCCCAATCCCGGCATTTTTCCTGCATTCTTTGTCAATGTAGTTACATTGTTAGAAAGTCACTTCGAAAGCCGCTTGGCAGAGAAATTGCCTAAAACATTAAAATAAATTAAGCAATGTACAGTAAGAAGCATCCTATCTTCTGTAAGAAATACTTTTGGATTGTGGCCCATTTTTTTGGCCATCCTTTGTTTTGCGAATATGACAAAGCATTGGTTGTAATTTGTTCCACAGAGAAATGGCATACTGGGTTCTTTTATCTCTCTCTCACTATTGTGCTTTCTGACTAGGAATAATGCATCCTGGGGGGACAATATTTCTCTTTTTCTCTTTCCGTATCTTTCGTTCTCCCTCTGTTGTCTTCACACAACAGTGAATTGTATGAGAATATGAGTAAATTTTTAAAAAGTGATAAACAGCCCTTCTGTGTTTCATCCACATGCAATATTTATTTTGGAAAAAGAGAATGTACTGGAACAGAAGTTGAACTTTTATGGTGTAATTATTTAGGGTTTTGACAAACTTTACTCAAAGGCCTTCAGGTAAGCATCCATTTAGATAGGAGCCATGTGAATTGCAGCTGTGATGTGTCATGTTTAATGGAACCTCGTACATTAGGACTAATAACTGGGCTGGAGACCTGCAGAGAGTGTGCTGTTTTTAAAATGGTATATGAGCTTCCTAGGAATGCAGGGGATTGACATAAAGTCCACTTAGTATTTTGTCTAAAATTAGGTGACTGGAAATCTGTCTGTTCTACTTTCATTTTTGTAAACCCCTAATTCTTTTGAACTTGAACATGAGATTTGCAAAGTTTGATAACTTCTTAAAAAAAGTGCTGAACTGAAATTCTACCTCATTTGCATCAACCAGGTAACATATTTTTCTGTGTATAAGACGCCCCCCCCACTTTTCTAATCCAAAATTAAGAAATCTAAGTGAGGCTTAGCAAGGGTGGAGGGAAAGGGATCAAAGCGCTGTAGGATAGCATTGATCCCTGCTTTCCCCTCCACTTGTTTTTGTTCTCTCCTCAGCTTACTTCCGTGTATAAGACAACCGTCAATTTTTAGTTTAAAGATTTTAGACAAAAGTATAGTCTTATACATGGAAAAATATGATAAGTCCAAGTGGAAAATGCCAGTCCCTATCTAGCATAACATGGCTGGGTAGCTCAGTGGTTTAGATATCTGTCTGTGGAGCCAGAGATTAGGAGTTTGATTCCCCACTGTGCCTCCTGTGAGTAGATCCAGCCTGTATAGCCTTTGGCAAGCTGACCAGACCCAGGATGCCTCCAGGAGAAGGGAATGGTGAATTACCTTTGTGTTATTCTGTACCTGGAAAACCTTGAAAAGGATCACTGTAAGTCAGAATTCACCTGAAACCACATCATCATCACAATCACCATCTAGAATCATAGAGGTGCCTGTAAGGTCATTGGTTCCACTGTTTTACTGCTCTAAGTCTTCGGATGTTTTTCCTGATATTCAATCAAACTCTGGGTTCCTGTAACTTTAGCCCATTGTTGCATGTCCTGCACTCTGGGATAATTGACAATTGATCCTTCCCTTCCTCTGTATGACAACTTTTCAAGTATTTGAAAAGTGTAGTCATCACTCTGTCTTTTCTCAAACATAACAGGCAGTAGCTCAGAGGGTTTGAGACTCAAGTCCTTCCCATAAGTCCTACCTGAATACACGAGTTTAAGACCTCTTCAATGTGAAATATGTGCTCTGTCACTGAGAGATGACCCTGCCGAAGTGCCTCCAGTAGAAGCTACAAAACATCTTAGAAGCTTCATCAGTATTCAAAAATGTTACTCTACTGATTATAAGTCAGAGTGAAAATAGGAAGAAACCCCCCCCATCCCAGTAATACAATTGGAAGGATATCTGGGTCGTCCCATGAGATAGAGAGGATGGAGGGGAGGATTTATGTATGATGAAACAGGTCAGTGTAATTTCTTTCAATTTAAGGTTACTTCCCTGAATGAACATGTTTCCAAAACTGGATACAGTAGGACCTCCAGATAATCCCTGTTGCCCACTTCCGAACTTGCTTCAGTTTGTTGTCATCCTTCTTAAAGGCCATGTCCAGAACTGGACACAATACAGTACTTCAGTATATGTATGTTGGAGCCAATGTGTATCCTGTCTTTAGACTGATGCAGTGCTATATAGGATAATGATGCTATGAAGCTACATAGAGGAGAGGAGAGAAGATAGATTCTGGATAGAAAGCTACTTTTAAGCTGCATCACGAAAGTGCACAAGGTGGTTTTTGTTGCAGTGTTAAATTAGGCCTGACACATGTTTTATTTTTACTACTTCAAGTATTTTATGTCCCTCGTTCTTTGCAAATAAGCAGCGATAAAGAAAGATTGGCTGATGAAATTGCTCTCCTTAATATTTTGCATATGTAGTGTGCTATAGGTCAGATTCTCAATGCGCCAAAATAAAATTTTCCTCCCCTTAATGATCTCTCCCTGATTGGTTATTATGGGAGGGAGAATTTGAAAATGAAGTGGCTTCCAGATGGAGCATATGCATTAACATTTAATATTTATGATGCGGAAAGGCCACAGCATGAAAACTCCCTGCTTTCTGAAAGCTGCGTACAAGCCGTATGCAAAGAACAGAGTTGGGGGAGGTCTTGGGTTCATCTGTGAATGCATGAGGAAAAGAAAGAGGGTGTTGAGCTGGAGGGACTGTTCTTCAACTGAGAATGGCAGGATTAAATTTCTACCAATGTACAAAGGACTTTACAGACCTTGTCCCTTTCAATTTCCTTTTCAGGTTTTTGTGGCCTTGTGGGATATTAGTAGGAACGTGCACTGCCTTCAGACTCAATAAACATGGACTGAGTCAAGGATAGTGGAGGAATTCCAGGGTGATCACAGGGTGGAGCAAAGGTTTGCTGGTTGACCACCGGGCAGAGCAACAAACCCAGGGGTGCTTTATGTCCCATCTAGCATTTGTGAGGTTAAACATTATTTTTTAACCCAAGATGCCAGCGCTTTGAGGGAAGGGAAATAGAAGAAGACTGAGCTGTTGACACCAAAGGAGATGAGTAAATTCTGACTGCCCCACCCACCCAAGTCCATAATCTCTCTGAGACTTTCCAAACATTGAAGTACTAGGAAGGGCTTATATTGAGAATATAGTGTGACGTCTGGCTTTCTCTCCCCCCGTTTCCCCCACTTCTTCTTTGTAATGGTGCTAATCCCACTGCCTGGTGACCTTTATTTATTAATTAATTATTTTATTTCAAATATTTTTTACCCTGCCTTTCTCCTTAAAAAGAACCCAGGTGGCTTACATCATTGAAAAACAATATTTAAAGCTAAGAACAACGAATATAAAGAGGCAGCTTACATCATTAAATTGGCAATGTTAAAGCTAAAACAGTAAGTATGCAAATGTTTTAAAAGAACAAACATCATTCTGAGAGATGGTAAACTTAAGTAGTACTAAAGACCCAGTCAGAGCAGTAATGCGTAACAATCCATCTAAAAGTCACTCATGTAGCCAGTCTTGAGAGAAAGATTGCCCGAAGCTTTGTGGAAGGATGTCAAAGATGGGGCCAGTCTAGACCCCTGTGAGAGGGAGTTCCAAAGTCTGGGAGCATCAACAGAGAAGGTTCTTTCCTGTGTCCCCATCAGATGCACCTGTGAAAGTGGTGGGATGGAGAGATGACCTTAATCCCCAAGACAGCTCATAATGAGACAAACAGTTTTTGAGATAGCTTGGATCCAGGCCATGTAGGGTTATAGCACTTTGAATTGTGTCTGGAAACTGATCAGCAGCCAGTGAAACTGCTCTCTCTCTCTCTCTCTCTCTCTCTCTCTCTCTCTCTCTCTCTCTCTCTCTGTGTGTGTGTGTGTGTGTGTGTGTGTGTGTGTGTGTGAGAGAGAGAGAGAGAGAGAGAGAGAGATCCCAGCCAGCAATCTGACTGCCGCATTTTGGATGTGACCTTTGTGCAATTTCCGGAGGTGAGCCTGTGGGCAGAAGTAAAATCCTCCTGTTTACCCCATCCTGCAAACGGATGGTGCTGCATAGCTATTCCTTGGCCATAGTCATGTATGTTTTTGTGAGAAAGGTTTTATTTCAAGAAGGCATACAAGACACAGATCTGCAGAAGGATGAAGTCAGAGTGTCGCCAAAAGAGCACAAGATAGATCTGGTATCAATCCGGGTGCCCTTATTGAAGCATGGACTAGGTCGGGGGCTGCTGCACATCCCTAGATATCAGCAGATGTGATGCCAGTTTATGGTCACTTATTCAATTACCAGCATGTACTTACATTTAAAAATTGATACATTGGGTAACTGCAAGGATCTAGGTTTGCTCATCCCTCAGATTATATGCTAGACCTTTTTAGTTACTTTCTTTGGGCTACAGTGCTCACTGCTGTGAAGGGTTCTAAAAGCTTACACTGTCGCTTTCTGCTTCTTTACAACCATAAAATCTCAGTAGTTTTTGGAAAAAGCAACATTTCCCAGAATCTATGGACCTGCTGGCTAGGTGTGGTACATCCTTTGCTTTACCCATTAAGAAAGGCAATGGGTGTGTGGACCTCAGTCCCCCAGGATCCAGCACTTCAAGACTCAGGAGCAGCTTGAAGGTATGGCTCTAAAAAGCTTCTCTGCCTTCTTCTCTTTCATATCAGGAAGAGGAAGTCACCAAGGAAACTTTCACAGATGAATTTTAAAGCTCTCGGGGCGCTTTGTAGCCATGGTCCTTGAAGCTGAATTTCCCTTTCTGTCATCAGGAACTATAGGTCTGTAAATCCTCAGCAAAGCTTTATTATTGTTGTTTAGTCATTAAGTTGTGTCCAACTCTTCGTAACCCCATGGACCAGAGAATGCCAGGCCCTCCTGTCTTCCACTGCCTCCCGGGGTTGGGTCAAATTCATGTTGGTGGCCTCGATGACACCGTCCAACCATCTTGTCCTCTGTTGTCCCCTTCTCCTCTTGCCATCACACTTTCCTAACATCAGTGTCTTTAGCAGGGAGTCTTCTCTTCTCATGAGGTGGCCAAAGTATTCGAGCCTCAGCTTCAGGATCTGTCCTTCCAGTGAGCACTCAGGGTTGATTTCCTTCAAGATGGATAGGTTTGTTCTCCTTGCAGTCCAGGGGACTCTCAAGAGTCTCTTCCAGCTTTGTATAGTGATTTATATGTAGACAGGGACAAACATGCTTGTGTAACACTTCTATGGGGCTATTTGTTTACGTAGGTATCTATCGATGAACTTTCAAACACAATTTCAAAAAAATGGGTATCTTTTAATGCAGTTATATAACAGACAAAATGAACAATTATAACAACCAAATGCTACAGTTTGTGCATCAACAACAATACAGCAGCAACAATACAGAAGTTGCTTGTAGAACTGAAAAGTTTAAGTGTCCCTTTGAATTCAAATTTAGATAAACACCCAAGATGTCTTCCTCAATTGTGTTGGGTATCCATAACACAGAAAAATCCATTTCACATGCAGAATCTTCAAAACCCTAGGCCCAGGTGGCAAGGAACATAGCCAGTCTAAGTGTCAACAGCAACTCCAGCTTCTTCAGTTCTCCCACTCTTTCTGAGCCAAACCTCTACTCACAGCCCTGCTCTTCCTTAGTCCCATCCTTTTGGGCTGAACCCATATTATATAGGGGTTACACTTGCAGGTTTATGTGATTCCTTGCATTAAAGCAGACCACATAGCTTGAGCTGATGTTATTGTCCAGCCAGTGCTAAGAGGGTCCTAGCAAGTTACAGATCAGGGCAGCAGCTGAGAGTCCCTGCCTGCTCAATGTTTGGGGAAAACATACGTAGATGCTGGAGTTGCCACACTGTCAACAACTTGTGCCCAGGAAATAAACAGTCTCTTTGTTTTAGAGCCATGTATATATATATATATATATATATATATATATATATATATATATATATATATATATATATATACCATGTTTGTTCTTATTGTTCAACAACATGAACCAGAGCACACCAAGCATATACCATGTAGTCCTAGTCTTATGTCTGAAGAAGTGGATTTGACCATGAAAGCTCACATCAAAATACAGCAGCTAGTCTTTATGGTGCCAGACGTTTTTGTCTTCTTTACTTTTTGAAATGCAATGCCCCCAGTCTTCCCCAGCCTGCATGTCATATGCAGTCCTGTCTTGGGTAATTCTCCATAGTACAGAATAGAAGTAGTGCAGCCTGAACTAACACAGTGCCTTGGTGGTAGAACCTGTGAATGGTTGGGATGAACACAAAAAAGAACCAACAGCGTTTTGCTAGGTTTGTGTATCAGTATTATGCCAGCTCTCATTTCTCTTTCCCTAGAAGCTGGTTGTTTGAAGCATAATACTTGTGATCATTTATTTACACATGGTCTGCCCAGGAGAAACTACTTGCTGAGTGTTTAGTATGCGTTCCAGATTTCAACGAGCGATTGACAGTCAGTTGCATTTTGCAACCACATTAGGCATATGGTGAAATGTTTATTGTGTCAGAAGCAATGTTGTATTCACCAGGATATTGTAATTTCATAATGAAGTGCTTATCATCCCAGCCTACTCTCGGATGATATATTAGTGGCACATGTACAGTTTTGCTGTCCTAGATTTTTTTTTCCATTAAGGCACTCAGGTAGCTGCAGGCAGAGAGATTCCTGCCCCACCTCAGCAAAAAACAGAAATTGCTTTACTGCTGTTATAGCACACACGATTATGGCAGAAAACGAGGGTGGCCCTATTGATTGAAATTCTAACGCAAGAAGGGAGTTTCCCGCAGCTCAGTGATCTAACTGTTTCTCTGTTTTATTAAGTTATTATTTAATTTACTCTTTAATCTTAGAATCTGAAAACTGCAGAGCCAGAAGGGGACTCCGTGGACCACAGAGTCCGGCCCCTGTGAGGAATCAGACTCCTCACTTGGGGTTCTGCAGCAGCAACTTAAACCACTGTGTTACACATCCTGTTTACCTTTCGGACTAGAAGCAAGAGGGCTAAGAAAGCTCTCAAAGATCCAGAGGAAGGATTAGTAAAGGAAAAAAAAAAGGAAGAAAGAGAAAAAAAAAGAAAAAAAGGAGAAGAAATCCCTTTGACAGTATGTAGACATTATTTATTTATTTATTTATTTATTTATTTATTTATTCATTCATTCATTCATTCATTCATTCATTCATTCATTCATTCATTCATTCATTCAAAAAATGTGTATACCGCCCAAATTAGTGCTGGGCACCGCTCTCAGTGATTTACATATTTTTTTTTTAAAAAAAGATATAGCAAACGGCATCAAATAATCAAATAAAGGAAAATAATTGAGAAATAAACCAAGAGTACAACTGTGCATGAAACTGAATTGACTTAAGCAATGTGAAGGTGGTGGCAAAACCTAAAAGGAATATTTAACCGAGGATGCCCCTAAAGGTTTCTTCAAACAGCGTACTTTTTAACATCCTCTTAAAAGTGGGGAGGAACGGGGCCAGGTGCCGCTGCACCAGGAGACTATTGTTCCTGACCACTGTGTAGCCTGCATAATTACGGTGGTGCCCCGCATGATGACAATCCGTTCCAGCAAAATTACTGTAAAGCGAAATCGTCGTCATGTGAAAGTAAAAAACCCATTGGAATGCATTAAAAATCGGTTAATGCGTTCCAATGGGGGGAAAACCTGCTCATTTTGCGAAGATCCTCCATAGGGGAAGCCATTTTCAATTGCTGTCTTCCCGAAATAGATCCGGAAAACAGCGGGGAGCCATTTTGAAAACCCGATGATCAGCTGTTTCTAATCGTTGTGCAGAGAAAAAACGGTTCCTGAAGCAGGGAACTAGTCATTGTTAAGAAAAAAAATGTATAGAAACATTGTTAAAACTCATCGTTAAGCGATTTCATCGTGAAGCGGGGTCATTGTCAAGCGGGGCACCACTGTAACTTGTAAACTGCCCAGAGAGTGCTCGAAGCGCTGTGGGGTGGTATTTAAGAAGTGTACTTTGCTTTGCTTTGGGATGGTGCCCTAACCGAGGAGGCCTGGTTCCTGGTGGATGTCTTTCTGGCCTGTATCAGTGGGAAGCCTGTAGGAGCAAAGCCTGTGTGTATCAGGTGGCGTAGGCTGATGGTCTCCAGGAAGGGCCCAAATGTAAATGCTGAATGGGAGAGAAAAGCTGGAATAAGCATTGTGGATTACGTAGTGAAAGTTGAGGGAAGGAAAATGGAAATGAGCTTTGTATTACATTGGAATCTTGATAACAAGATTGTCTTTAGGGCTGACACCGGTGAAGATGATTTGGTGATTTCACTCTCTGAAGTAGAATCAGAAGTTAAAAAGTAACTGGGGCCAGAACTGAGAGGTGAGGGTGTGGAACAAGCATGTTGCAGCTTGGGAGGAGGCAGCAAAGCTGTCAAAGAGAAAAGTCAAGGTGCAGGAAGAGAAACAGGACAGGAGGGCTTTGGGAGAACATTCAAAGCCTGCTTTTTATTGGGGGCTTTCCCAGGGATCAAATGCAGTGCAGAGAAAAGATGCAGAATAAGTTTTGTGATTTCAGAAGTCATCGTGCAACAAGAAGGAAATTTGCTAACCTTGTGTAATGTGTGACGCTTAGCAGCACATAGTTTGATTCATGCTTCATTTTTTGTATTTTGGTGAAATTGCTTTCATTCAGTCACTCAATTATCCTTGATCCCTTTGTCCAATTCAGTATTTTGAGACACAAATAGTTTTCATGTCTTCCTAAGAGAGCTTCCACTCTAAGTATGACAATGCAGTCATCAAAGCATCCCATCTACAGTTTCGGGTTAAGCGCACATTATAACTGGCCTTCAGGAAGAAAGCAATTAGGTACAAGATGGGTGCAGTTTATTTTCTATGCTAAATGCACTACAAAGAAGTAGTTTATGTGTCTGCGTGTTTTTTTAAAAAAAGCATTTTCTTTTAAGAGGACTTTTTTCTCCTAGTGGAAATGGTGAATTTGAGCTGTTGTCCCTTGAGTGCTGAGTTAAGTCTTTGAAGAAGATTGCAAGAGTCCGTTTTTTCTTTTTCTTTCGAGAGTCAAGGTAGCTCTTTTGGAAAGTGATATTCCATTGATTTAGCTAAACAGCCTCCCACGTACCAGGATGGCTGCCTACGAGATGCCGCACACTTAAAAGCGGAGGTGTTTGCAGGAAGAAAGAGGATCCAATTAAAGGTGTCATGAAGTTAATGGAAATAACAGAGTGCTGTTGATTGCAGTACTTTCTGATACATTCAAACTGGCCATTAGCGGAGCTCATAAACCACTCATCAGTGCCTAAATTCACCTACACATCCTTCCAATTTGCTCGGGCTAATTTCATGATTTAATGAAAATGTCTATAATCGTGTACTTTATAATAACAAGAATTGTCGTTTATTAACTCTGGGCTGCAGTACGACCTTGATGGGCATAAGTGAATTGATTCTCAAGGCCATGCAGCACCCCTTGAATTTATTTAGATTTTTATTTTGAGGCAGCCAGAATTCAGCCGATACAGTATTAGCTATACAAAAGATGAGAAAGAAGTGCACAAAGCAGAACGCAAACAATGCTTTTTTCAGCTGCATTTGGAATGTACATCTTGTTGGGAGCCAAGGGAAATTAATGTGTCTCGTTTCATGGAAACACAAAGCAAAACAATTTTCTATTCTTCATTCTAAATCTTGCTTTCAAGTCTGAGAAGAATCTTGTGAATGGACATGCTCGCACTTGTGGCTAGACAACCCACACACACACACACACACAAGAAAGAAAAGAAAGAAAAGTATAAAGGATTTATTACAAATGAGGAAGGGGTGTCCTCAAAAATTGTGAGGGTTGTGAACACATTGGGTGTCCCCCTAAGCAATGGCGGCCCCCTGACAGCTGGTCTCTGAAAGCACCATCAGACTGCTTATGACATGAAGAAGACGATAGATACATAACTGAATTGGATCCACACAGATCATATTTTAAAAAGGCATGACTGAGCTTTTCCATCCTTTTTCCTTAATGAATCTTCTCTGGTGAGAAGAAAAAAAAAACCCTGAGAAACAAAAGCAAAGTACAGGAGTGCTCCTAATAATAATAAAAACAATCCCCTATAAATTTCAGTGAAGGAGGCACTTTCTAGCCACAATAAAAGTGCAGTCTGGAAGCATCCTAAACACATATACAGAAGCCATTACAAAATCAAAGGGGCTAAAGAGACCTCTGGGTAGTTTGGGCGGCATATAAATAAATAAATAAATAAATAAATAAATAAATAAATAAATAAATAAATAAATAAATAAATAAATAAATAAATAAATAAATAAATAAATAAAGTGTGTTGTAGTGAATAGCGTGATGGACTAGGGCTCAGGAGACCTGGGTTTAAATCCCTGCTCAATCATGGAAGTGTGTGGAACTGGTAAAACCACCTCTTAAATATCTCACTTACTTTGAAAGCTTTGCAAAAAGTCAGTTCCAACTTGATGCTATATCGCACCCACACACTTTGACCCATTGATTTCAATCAGTCAGTGAGTCTGTCTGTCTATCATTTTACCTTTTCTATATATGTGAAATTTCTTTTCCCCACAAAAACACTTTCCTTTCCCCAGTGTCTGAAGAATCCATAGACAAAGAAATGAACGGGGCTCCCAAATAGGATTTTTAATGGACAGAATCTGTGTGCCATGAACAATTATGTGAAAGACAGAAATGAAGGAATTGAACCTGTTCCAACTGGTGGTCTTGTTCCACCGCTGAACCTGTTCCAGCTGCAATTCTTGCATCTCTTGTCCAGCAATATTACATCTCTGAAGAACGATTGACATAGTCTACAACAAGATGAAAACTCTGCTAGAGAGCATCGCTAAATGGAAAAGGGAAACCTGTTGCCTCAGACCTTCATAGGCTCCAGAGCTTGAATATATATATATATATTCTGTTTTATGGACTAGAATCCAAAAAAATCCTGCAGGCAGTATGGATCAAGGCGACACTAGCTAAGTGTTTCCGGGAGATGTAGCCCCCTTTCCCAAGTTCCTATTCATCTCTATTAGCTTCCTTGATTGTGTACTTCATGCACAGAGCGGTTGAAAGGAGGCAGACCACATGTTAAGTTGGATTGATAATTTCTTGTTTGTCCGGTTCCGCATCTGAATAATTGTCCGGAAGGTGCACAAAAGCACTTTTTTTGAAGAGCGGCCGGGCAAATATTTATTGCAAATGTGTGTCGTTTTCTTAAAAGCCCATGCCACTCTAAATTTTATGGAGGTGCCTTATGCTAATAGTTTTCTGGAACGCCATCTTTCTAATTTCCCGCTCTGATAAGTCCTTGTCATGCCTTCTCTTGGCCATGAAATGAGTCATGTTGTATGCTGGTATCGGTGGGTATGATGTATCATAGCAACAGACACTGGTGTGGAAAAATTCAAAACAGAGTGTTTGGAGGGGGGGGAAGAAGATACTTGATGAGCATGGTAACAATTTTGTAGAAGTGCTCTCAAGAAACACTTGAAGGCTTTTTAAAAAGTATTTAAATTTTATATAAGGGCTGCTCACAAGAGACTTTATGATCTAAATTAATGGGCTAACTCATCTGTTTCGCATGTGAGGCAATGGTGGCTCTTGCTCATCTGAAAGTCAGGGTCTTGAGCAGAAATTGGCCATGAGCTTCCAGCAAGATTGTCCATTTCTGGATTACAAATGACTGAAAGAGGCCTGGATCCAGGGCCAGCCCAAGAGCCACTGGTGCCTGGGTGGAATGGGAAATGATATTGCCCTGATACATTTAAATCAAGGAGTGTACTACAGTGGACCCTCTACTTACGGAATTAATCCGTATTGGAACGGTGGCTGCAGGTCGAAAAGTCTGTAGTCAAGTCTCCATTGACCTACAATGCATTGGAAACTGATTAATCCATAACCGGCCGTTTTTGTACCATTTTGGGTTTTTTCCAGTCTGTAGGTTGATTCTCTGGCTGCATGTCGAATCTAAATTTTGCAGCCAGAGAAGTCTGTAACTCGAAAAGTCTGTAAGTCGAGACGTATGTAAGTCGAGGGTCCATTGTACTGCATACCAGTCAAGTTACTTTGGCAAATAAGTAAGTAAGTAAGTAAGTAAGTAAGTAAGTAAGTAAGTAAGTAAGTAAGTAAGTAAGTATGTAAGTAAGTAAGTAAGTAAGTAAGTAAGTAAGTAAGTAAGTAAGTAAGTAAGTAAGTAAGTAAGTAAGTAAGTAAGTAAGTAAGTAAGTAAGTACAGTGGTGCCTCGCATAACGAGCACACCATTTAACGATGAATCCGCATTGTGATGCGGATTTCCCCATCACTAATGCAAGGGCATGCTCACATTGCGATGGGGGAACAGCTGTTCGGTGGTTCTAAAATGGCCGCCGGACACCCAAAATGGCAGGCGAAACACCAAAAATGGCCGCCGGGACACCCAAAATGGCCACTGGAACACCCAAAATGGCCGCCGGGACTCCCAAAATGGCCACCGGAACATGGGGAAACATCGTAGAACGGTGAGTTTTGGGCCCATTTGGAATGCATTAAACGAAGTTTAATGCGTTCCAATGGGTTTCCCCGTTCCGCTTAACGATGTTTATTTATTTTATTTATTTATGTATTTGATTTCTATCCCACCTATCTAATCAATTAAGATTACTCTAGGCGGCTGGAACGGATTAACCTTGCTATGCGGGGCACCACTGTAAGTAAGTAAGTAAGTAAGTAAGTAAGTAAGTAAGTAAGTAAGTAAGTAAGTAAGTAAGTAAGTAAGTAAGTAAGTAAACAAACAAACAAACAAACAAACAAACAAACAAACAAACAAATAAGAATTTGCTATCTCCAAATTTGTCGTCTGCAGAAGCCATCTTTCTCTGCTTAATGGTAAATTCTGGCCCTGGCTGGATAGATTCTTTGGAAATATTTCAGGAAAATATGAGCATGAAGAACAATGACCTAAACTATTAACACTTTTTTTCAATTGCATGGATCTGAACACCATGGTTTTGGTTATACATGGATTTCCCCCTGAACAAACGAATGGACCAATGAATGAACGAACGAACGAACGAACGAACGAACGAACGAACGAACGAACGAACCAACCAACCAACCAACCAACCAACCAACCAACCAACCAACCAACCAACCAACCAACCAACCAACCAACCAACCAACAACCATGACCCTGGCCACTAGAAATGCTGGTTCAGCAGGTTGTGCTGCTTTGGCCATCAGCTCAACAGATGTTCTGCAGTTCCAACATGGTGTGAAACCCTGCCTCCTCTGCCAGGCACCCACTCAGAGGCAACACCTAGAGGAGGCGGGGCAGGGAAGCCAGGCACTGCTCTCGAGTGGGTGACCATTTGAGGGTGTGTGGCTCAGAACTGTGTCAGAAGCATAAGACACCTGTGGTGATGATGACCACACTGGCATGAACCACCAAACCGGAGGTTTATGCCCACCTCTACTCGCCACCCAGAATTCCATTAGTTCAATGCTGAAACCATCAATGCAGTCTACTTGCCCTGAAAAACAGCATCTCTAATTTAGCCTCCAGATCAAGGGGGTCATAAAGACCTTTAAGGCCATTGCACACAGTACTGTATGGAAAGGATTGTCAGTGCTGTGGAAGATAACCCTGAGAGAGAAAACTCTTCTCTCTCCCTCTCTGTGAACCAACTGTTTATAGTTAGGTTTCTGGGGGACATAAGAGTTGTACACATATTTTGAACTGCACAAGGGTCCAGTGCCCCTAACGCTAGTGTTGTTTACGGGAGAAGTGTATGTGCAGAACCCAATAAAAGCTTCTACTTATCAATTGTGGCACTTTTCTTGGGGGAGGGGGTCATTAATGTCAGACAGGGTTCTGACAATGGTTCTGACAAATCATGTGGTAACTAGGGTTACCAGTTCATCAGCATCCCAATCCCCAAGATTTCAGAGCCAAACCACGAGACCAACGACTTGTTCCTTGGTATGTTATAAAGGGAGTAATATGTGGGTGGGTGTGAGGTAGAATATCTCCTGGGCTGGTTGACTGTAGAAACGGGCGGGAGGGAAATCTGGGTGAATGGGCTACAAATCTGAGTAAAACCCACCTCACCAGGTACTGTAATACAGCAATAAAGCGAAAGGAGAATTAGTAGAAAACGCTTTTTTAAAAATGGCTAGCAGGCAACATGCCCATCCTTACAGTTATACCTACAGGACACATTGCACGTGGTTTTTTCAGGCTTTTTGGTGCTTCTGGGACTTGTGGATATCTCACCATCAGTCTATGGGAAGTCCCCCCCCACCCCCCAGGCTCCATGTTGGTACCACCTTGTCTTCTGAGACAAGAAGGTTTACAAGTTGTGCCCCTGGTGCTCCACACCCTACCTTGTTCTATGTAGCTGCTGCTTTATTTGAAATTGCTTTTTATTGGTATTGTTATTTGTCATTGTTTTGTAGCTCACCTTTTCTCCACAGAGGAATGTCGTATTTATGGTTTTTCCTTTCATTGTTTTTTTTTCCTTGACAGCCATTGTGGTATTTTGTTTGTTTGTTTGTTCATTCGTTTAGTCGTGTCCGACTCTTCGTGACCCCATGGACCAGAGCACGCCAGGCCCTCCTATCTTCCACCGCCTCCCGGAGTTGTATCAAATTCATGTTGGTTGCTTCAATGACACTGTCCAACCATCTCATCCTCGGTCGTCCCCTTTTCCTCTTGCCTTCTCACTTTCCCAACATCAAAGTCTTTTCCAAGGAGTCTTCTCTTCTCATGAGATGGCCAAAGTACTGGAGCCTCAGCTTTAGGATCTGTCCTTCCAATGAGCACTTGGGGTTGATTTCCTTTAGAATTGATAGGTTTGTTCTCTTTGCAGTCCAGGGAACTCTCAAGAGTCTCCTCCAGCACCACAATTCAAAGGCATCAATTCTTCGGCGGTCAGCTTTCTTTATGGTCCAGCTCTCACTTCCATACAACACTACAGGAAAAACCATAGCTTTGACTATTCGGACTTTTGTTGGCAAGGTGATGTCTCTGCTTTTTAAGATGCTGTCAAGATTTGTCATTGCTTTCCTCCCAAGAAGCAGGCGTCTTTTAATTTTGGGGCTGCTGTCTCCATCTGCAGTGATCATGGAGCCCAAGAAAGTAAAATCTGTCACTGCCTCCATATCTTCCCCTTCTATTTCCCAGGAGGTGATGGGACCAGTGGCCAAGATCTTAGTTTTTTTGATGTTGAGTTTCAGACCGTTTTTTGCACTCTCGTCTTTCACCCTCATTACAAGGTTCTTTAGTTCCTCCTCACTTTCCGCCATCAGAGTGGTATCATCTGCATATTGGAGGTTGTTGATATTTCTTCCTGCAATCTTAATTCCAGTTTGGGATTCCTCCAGTTCAGCCTTCCACATGATGTATTCTGCATATAAGTTAAATAAGCAGGGTGACAATATACAGCCTTGTCGTACTCCTTTCCCGATTTTGAACCAATCCGTTGTTCCATATCCAGTTCTAACTGTTGCTTCCTGTCCCACATATAGGTTTCTCAGGAGATGGATAAGAAGGTCAGGCACGCCCATTTCTTTTAGGACTTGCCATAGTTTGTGTGGTCCACACAGTCAAAGGCTTTTGCATAGTCAATGAAGCAGAACTAGATGTTTTTCTGGAACTCTCTGGATTTCTCCATAATCCAGCGCATGTTGGCAATTTGGTCTCGAGTTCCTCTGCCCCTTCGGAATCCAGCTTGTACTTCTGGGAGTTCTCGGTCCACATACTGCTGAAGCCTACCTTGTATGATTTTGAGCATAACCTTGCTGGCCTGTGAGATGAGTGCAATTGTCCGGTAGTTGGAGCATTCTTTGGCACTGCCCTTCTTTGGTATTGGGATGTAGACTGATCTTTTCCAGTCCTCTGGCCACTGTTGAGTTTTCCAAACTTGTTGGCATATTGAATGTAGCACCTTAACAGCATCATCCTTTAAGATTTTAAATAGTTCAACTGGAATGCCATCACCTCCACTGGCCTTGTTGTTAGCCAGGCTTTCTAAGGCCCACTTGACCTCACTCTCCAGGATGTCTGGCTCAAGGTCAGCAACTATATTGTCTGGGTTGTCCGGGATATCCAAAACTTTCTGATATAATTCCTCTGTGTATTCTTGCCACCTCTTCTTGATGTCTTCTGCTTCTCACCAATGATGTTCTTGGACTAAAACTCCCAGAAGCCTTCACCACTAGGTGTGCTGGCCAGGATTTCTGAGAGTTGTCGTCCAAAGAACCCAAGGTTGGGAACCACTGGTGTGGTGGATAGAGTCTAGAACTGTGAAGGTCTGGAGTCAAATTCCCATGAAAATTCTCATGTGTTTTGATGTGGCAATGATTAAAACTTTCCTTAAATACCTCACATACAGTACACTGAAAAGCTTTTAAGGGTGACCATAAGTTGGATGCAACCTTACCGCACACAATGACCAGATTTTTATCCATGGCCCAGGGTAATTCAGGGACCTTCAGCCCAGGTGTGGATTTGAACCCAGGTCTTTCTCCTAGTATTACAACAACTTAACCTTTGTGTCACACTTGTGTGAGCAACACCAGAAATCATCCCCACAGTTGGTGGCCTTCGCAGGTGCATCATGGTTTGCTCACGCTTAGAGGTTGGAGAAGTTACTTTTTGAAAAACACTACTTTTGAAGCACTGAGTCCAAAAATAAGTTATATGCGCTCTGCTGACACTAAACAGCCACAGACATAGGATGGCATAAGCATTAAGGACAGTCACGTGCAGTTCTTATCAAGTTAAGTGCTCAGGCCGGTGTCAAATTTAAATCAAGCCTATATGAGTCTGAGCTGGCGACCTGTCATTTTGAATCTCACCTCAGTCAGCACGATGCTTAAACTGGACCACAGCCACTTATGCTACATCCACTCTTTGAAAATAATACAGAATCCGCTCCCCCCCCCCCGTTTCCTGCAGCAAGTTTTAATCACTCATTTAGAGCTGGTATTGCCTCCCTGTAATTAAATTAAGCAGAGTGTCTGCACCATTATGGTATCTGAAGTGGCTAATATACTCCGAGCTGTGAGTTTATAGACCTTTGGCTTCCATCTGCCTTCGCAGCACACATTTGGGGAGTGATCGCTAATTGTATAAACAAGGCAAATGCAAGGCTGCCATTCTGTGTCTGCTTGAGAAATGGGCAAACTGTTGCATCACAGAGAGTAAGGGTGGGGAGAGTCATGCGGCTTGGCCAACAGTTCTATTCCTCTCATAGCCATGAAGAAACCCAGCAGATATCTGGAAAGCAATAAAGCAGCCAGATCCTTTTATCGGGCCACAGTGACTTATATGCATGATCCCTTATCTTACGGATGACCTGCAGCTTCAGCAGTATTCATATATTGGCCACTGATGCCACAGCGAGGTCGAGAAAATCTTGGTGGGCTCTGCCCCACTTCCCAGGAAAATTCAGGTCTTAGAAACATGATTTTTTTAGATGGTTTCTCCCAGAGTCTACCAGGAATGGAGCACCAATTCCTGTAACAGGTAATCTAAAGCTGGAGGTGAGTGGAGTGGGGAATGATATGTATGGTTTTTATGCTTACTTAGAAAGCCCTTTGTGGTTGGGGACCACGCTTCATTTCCCCAGGGTCATCTACCTGCTCTACCAGAGCCTCCCAAGCAATGCTCTGTTGTGTGGTCACTCCAAAGGAGGCCAGGAAATCATCCATGATAAACTGAGCCTTCTTTGTTGTGGCACCAAGACTTTAGAGTCAGCTGACTCCAAGCCCCTGTCCAACGACTTTCAGAAGCTGTTGAAAACATTGCTTTACAAAGAGAGATTCATATGCCTTCTGCTCTGTCCTCCATTTGCCGCCTAGAGTGGTCTTAATTGACTAGATAGGAGGGATATAAATAAAATAAATAAATAATAATAATAATTTGGAAATAGCGCCTCTTGCGCTATGTTGTTTTATTGGTCTGATTGGTTTGATTTATGATCCTATTGTCTTTGTGTCGTTATTTTATCTCATTGTAAACCTCCCAGAATACTGCTTTGCACTAATGGGGGTGGTAAATGAATAAATAAATGAATTAATAATTAAACAAATAAATAGGTGAATACAGTGGTGCCCCGTATAGCGAGGTTAATCCGTTCTGGATTAACCTTCGCTATACGAAAACATCGCTGTGCGGGGCAGGAAAACCTATTGGAACGCATTAAATTTAGTTTAATGCGTTCCAATAAGTGTGTAAACTTACCCCCTCCAGCGATGTTTTCGCTCCGGCGGCCATTTTGGAGCCGCCGATCAGCTGATCGGCGGCTCCAAAATGGCCGCCGGATGACCCGAAATGGCCCCTATCAGCGTTTTCGCGCCCTCCCCTTGCTTAGGGAGGTCGCAAAAACGCTGATAGGGGCCATTTCGGGTCATGCGGCGGCCATTTTGGAGCCGCCGATCAGCTGTTCGGCGGCTCCAAAATGGCCGCCGGAGCCCCAATCGTCGCAAAGCGAGTGCGGCGATTGGGGCTGATCCGTATAGCGATCCCCAAAAAGGGATTGCTATACGGATTTTTCGTTAAACAGTGCACTCGTTAAGCGAGGCACCACTGTATTTTGTTCACAGTCATAGGAATAACCCTCATGCCATTTGAAGCCCCATCCTATTTCACAGCAGCTCATGGCAGGGGGAAGGTGAAGGAGGAACAGGAAGACGTCAGTGGCAGTTCTCTTTTTTCTTGAATTGCCATCTTCCTACCTCTGTAGCATGGCTGCTTCTGGGCCACTTGTGAGGATAATCCTTGAGTTCGGGATCTTCAGAATAAAAGCACTGTGGAGGGGTCACTCTTCCCATACTGGTAGGTTTCTGAAGACTCCCAAAGCCAGGCAGTATCATCATCATCATCATCATCATCATCATCATCATCATCATCATCATCATCATCATCATCATCATCATCATCATCATGCCATGGATTACTGCAAATACAGCAGGTAGCAGAGGAGGAGAAAACATGGCTAAATATTAGTACAAGTAGAAAAAAGTTCTTAAGGTGGTGAAAATGGAGAATATTTTGAAAACAACTGAAACAAAGGCCCAATATAAGAAACAATAATTTGAAAATAAATGGAACAGTTGGAATTAAGTCACTTAAATTAAACAACTACATGGACAAAATCTGAGATATATTGATGGAAGGTACGGAAATAATTCAACATGGGCATGGCTAAAGCTGCGGACCATTAAGAAAGATATCAAAAGCTTGATTTTTGCTGTGAATGTCCAGAGATTTCAACAATAGATTACAGAATTAGACATGATAGCGTGGTTAGAGCACTGGTTGTCATGCACAATTATAGCACTGGTTGTTATGCAAAAAATACAGACTGCCAGCCCCCCAAAATCCATGAGAACATCAGGAAGAGAAGGTGTCAGAAAATGAGGAAGTCAAGATTTGTGCGATTTCTTGATCCAAATTGATAGACACCTTGAACATAACATGTCAGATACAGCAGTAACAGAATGAAGAAATGTCTGGATAATTGACATTGCATTTTCAGGAGATGCCAGAGTTGAAGATAAAGAACTGGAAAAATTAACAAAATAGAGAGACCTGGTGACTGAAATATCTTGCTTGTGGATGAAACATACCTTGGTGGTCCCTATCATCAATGGGACTTTGGGAACAATATTAAGAAATTTCACACTATTATAACCAGCTACAGATTTCAGAAATAATATCATCAGAGCTATAAAAAACAGCAATATTAGGAACAGCATACATACTGCCTCAATATTTAACAGATACTTAGGTTTTTGGGTAAAACTTGTATTTGTTATATAATACCAGTCAATGTTTTTTAAATTTTGATTGACTGGGCCTGATATTTTTGAACAATAACTGTGTGCTGTCAAGTCAGTTCTGACTTATCCTGACCCTTTCCAGGGTTTTCTAGGTACAGAGTACTCAAACGTGGTTTACCATTCTTGTTTTCTGGGGGAATCCTGTAACTGGGCGGATTGCCCAAGCCCACCCAGGCTGGCTGTTCTGGGATGCTCAGTGGGGAACTAAATTCCCAACCAAATGGCTAAATCACTGAGCTATTCAGCCAGCACAGTATCTCCATAGCTGCTCCAAATGCAGAAATGTTATGGGGGTAGGCAGGCAGGTGGGAAATTGGAAAAAACTGAACCATGTGTTTTATAAGGAGGGTGAGGAGCTGGCAAGGAAAACATTGACCATAGACAGTCAGGATAACATCCCCTTCCTGCCTTTTCTAAGTAAACACAGGGGTGTTATGGGGACTGCTATTCTCAGGTTCACTTTCTTCCTCCTTCTTCTCCAAAGTTTCTTTGTTGTTGCTATCCTTTGGTGGAAAGATTTAGCTACCCTCAGGCAGTGGTGTAATGTACACATGGCTCACAGGATCCAAGCCCTGAGACTTTCTGAGTAGCAGGGACTACTACATCATTTCCTTCCATTAAAAAAGCACAAGCTTCACTGTTTCCCCTGAGCTTAACTGCAATCTTCACAGTGTCTTGGACAACAATGGAATGGATTGCTGTTGCAAGTTATTTCTCTTGTAAGGAAAATATTGAAGGGGGTTGTTTTTGAATGGCAGTTAAGAGCCATTAGCTGTACAAACTCCCAGACCCTTATTTATTGACATGGATGGACCCAGCTGCCTCTATTTTGTTTCCTTCAGTGGGGGAGGAGGGCTTCATAGAGTCTGCCATGATGAGCCGTTGTTTGCATTTGAGAGGCCTGTGAGAAGGAGACAGAAAAATAACACTTCATTTTTAGGTGAGGAATGGGGCAGTGAAACAAAGAAACAGCCCATTTGAACCATACATTTTACCTTCCACTTGGATCGAGTTATTTACCATGGAAACAAACATCTTTGGTCCTCTCCTTCCCACATCTCTCTCTTTGTTCAGTGGAAATTATATGAGTACATACTACAGAACTCTTAAGAAAGCTGAATAAGCAACATTATTCCATGATGTTTCTAAGCTTGTTTAGTAGCAGGTTGGCTGACATTAATTTATTTGATTAATTTGTCCAGCGGCTGCTTGTCAAGGAAGTTATAAGATAGTCAATCCCTTTATGGCTACACAGAATAACCAGGCATCGTCCAATCCGAAAGGCTCATAAGAGGCTTAAGGAATCAATTTTCCCATACTGTTATTGTTACCCCAGTGGGGACACTTTAATTAACATCACTTGAAATAATTTGAGACAAAAGGTGGGCAAAGATCAATTCTCAAAGATGCAACGATGGCACTAACTTTCAGGAGAACATGCATTTGATTAAAAAAAAACAGTAAAAGGAGTGAAAGGAAGGTTTGCTTGCTTGAAATTAAGAATGTGCACTCAAATATGAGCCAATTCAGGATTATTTGTGCATTTCCAAGGCAACCATCAGATGAAGTAAAGCCTAGGACCTCGCACAGGGTGGAACAACATATCTCACAGACTTCTATAGATTTAGTGTTTATGGGGTTAAATAAAATACGTGACATGATTAAAAGTCAGTTGCCTTTGACCGTAATTGCAATCCTTGCAACAGTTAAAGTAAATTTTTACGTGAACTCCGTATTGTTGGAAGCTATCCCTAGTGTACTAGAAAGTACAGGACCCCCTAGTTCACAGGAATCCGCTGAGTCACTTATCTACAGTCTGAAAATATTAAAAATATTAAAACAAAAATTCCAAATATATATATTTCTATCAATGAGGTTACCAGAATTGGCCACTAGATTGAGTCAGAGACCATGCTATACAGAGTGTTTGCTATTATAATAAGGTAAAGGTTCCCCTTGACATTTAGTCCAGTCATGTCCGACTCTAGGGCGCAGTGCTCATCCCCGTTTCCAAGCCGTAGAGCCAGCGTTTCATCCGTAAACATTTTCCGTGGTCAAGTGGCCATGGAGATGGTACCTATTTATCTATTCACATTTACATGCTTTCGAACTGCTAGGTTGGCAGGAGCTGGGACAAGCAACGGGAGCTCACTCCGGCATGTGGATTCGATCTTACAACTGCTTGGTCTTCTGACTTTGTAGCACAGAGGCTTCTGCGGCCTAACCTGCAGTGCCACCACGTCCCTGTCACTATTGTAATAGTTTTTGCTATAATCTATGTTTTTCAGCATCCCTGGATGGGCTTGGAACCCATCCCCCACAGATATGGCGGTCGTATTGTACTGAGAGGTGGTCTGCTCTTGAGTGGGCAGTTATGAGCCATTAGTTTTACAAAAGAGCTCCTCATTTGTTGACATGAATCAATCCCAACCCCTGCATTTTTGGAAGAGGGGACTGGCTAGCTACAGGGACTCTCATGATAATCTAGTATTAAGTAGCAACTAGTGTAGGCCCATGAAATCAGTAGGGATTTGGTAAGTCAACACTCATGTAAGTTCCACTGACTCAATTGGGCCATTCTAGTTGTGACTTACTGCCAGGTTTCAGCTGATATAACATCACATGAAGTTATGCTAACTGTATATCATTGGGATTATATCACACTGTGAGAAGATATAAAAGACTAACAAACTATAATGCAGCGTACTTGTTTCAGTGTGGATATAATGTACCTGTTAATATCCAGGTTAAGTTCAGAAGGTCTGGGTTCAATAATAGAATGCTGATCTTTCTGAAAAGCTAGTACATATTTCTCTTTGACTTTTCATCCCATCTTGCAGCTGAACGATAGGTCCCTAGGTTTGCCATGTTGGATCTATTTCTTCTTCAATCTGGTGTTTTAGACCAGGAGCTTAATGATCTCACCACTTATGTCCCAAATCTTTGCTGCAGTTGGGAGATTCCAAATGAGTTCACGATGTTCTGCTTCAGAGACATACGCCATAATTGGCTTTTATGAATTCCAAGCATGGTTGGTTGAACAATGAAAAATAATGAGCATTTACATGAATATGTGAGGGCCTCTTTCCGATTCCAGCTTCCTGAAGACTTAAGATACATTGATGGGAGCGGGCAAGCTCTGGATCTCAAGTTTCTCACCCCCAAGAACCACTGGGAATCTAGCCAAATACACCCTTCAAAATGAAGAGGTATTTAAGAAAAAAAAACTGGGAGTGGCCAGACATCCACTTTCATATTTTCTGAAAATATATTCTTTGCTTCCCAGAATTCTTGCTTGCATGTACAGTGAGCTGATGAACAAACAAACTTATTTCTTCTGACATGTCACTTTCCATGTAGAGAAAGCTAAGACAGAGGGCGAGGGCCATAGTATGTGGTAGGCCTGTTTATAAAGCCCCAAATCGCTTGGGTCCAAGCTATCTTAAAAACCATATCTCCCTCTGTGAGCCTGTCCAGGATTTAAGAACATTAAGGGTGGCGTTTCTCTTGGTCTGACCACCATTACAGGCGGGAAGAGGGGGTTCTCGGTTGCTGCTCCCAGACTCTGGAATTCCCTTCCATAGGAAGCTAAGCTGTCCCATTCTTTGCTGTCCTTCCACAAGCAGGCAAAAATCTTTCTCTTCAGGCAGGTGTTCCTTAGTGACTCACAGTCTCGGAGATAATAAATGGGATGGCTTCTGTTTTGTTACTTCTAAATCTGTTTTTAAATAATGCTTATACTTAACATTTTAAATATAGTGTTATTGATCCTTCTTTATATTTGAATAATTTACTGGTTTTAGCTTTTAATATTGTGTTTTTAGTGATTTGAACCACTTTCAGTCCTTTTTTAGGGGAAAGGTGAGGTAAAATATTTTAACAACAACAAGAAGAAATGTGTACATTTGTGTTTTTGGACTGCAGTTCCCATAATTGGCCAGGCTGCAGAACAAACCTCTGTTGATAGCAACTCTATTGATAACAACCAGTAAAGTACCTCAGTGGTTTAGGTCTCTGGCTATGGAGCCAGAGGTTGGGAGTTCGATTCTCCAGTTGTGCCTCCTTTACAAGGGTTGGACTTGATGATCTATAGGGTCCCTTCCAGCTCTGCAGTTCTAAGATGATGATTAATAGGAATTGCTAGTCATATCAGGATCCAATCTTGTGTATTTTTAAATATCTGATACATGATTTTTAAAAATTCTTCCTGAGATGTTCTAAATACAAATACAGAACTGTCTCCTGCTTTACATACTCAGTGTCCAGCAGCCAGCTTTCTCCTTGTTCTCTCAACAAAGTTTAATTTTTCATTATTGCCTCATGTTAACAAAGGCATCATTTCCATACTTCGGTCTTAATTCGCCGGGAAGGTTATGGCAAACTGAAAGTGAACGCTGTTTGTCGTTGAACACCTAATGGCTGGAAATAATTCATCACACTATACAAGCATTTCCCAGAAAACAAAATGCCACACAAATAGAAGCAACATCGCAAATGCTCCTTATTTATCTAATAAACTACCCTGGGGCCAATGAGAGCATTAGTACTGCACAAACTTTCTGACTTATTCATCATTGGTATTTATTATTAAAGCTGTATCTGTTGCAATGTGTTGAATAGTCACTTTGGGACATGGTGCTTGAAGCTACAATAACAAAATAAAAGTTTATGAGATTTGCATAGTCTCTTACAACGGTATTAGTTTGGAACAATATCAGCCCCCTGGATCAATCACATTGCCCCTTTGGTGTTTACCATTGGTAAATATTTAAATAACAGGAACCTTATGCAATTATACAGGTCCCTCCTGTTCAAAGTGCACAGGATATAAACATGCTGCAAGTCATACACAACACATGATTTTTCTTTTGCATTGTTAAAATAAACCCGGTAGAACAACAGGAAACTAATTTAAAGATGCCTGTTATATTGGCCAAGAAGCTTTCTAACTTGTTTTCATGTGAATTTGATTCTTTGGGTCTAGGGATTATTCACTGGAAGGTTGTGTACTGGGTTAGGGACCATATAAACCGCCTCGGGTCAGGAGAAAGGCAGGGTAAATATATTTACATGTTTTGTATGCAAATTTTGACTCTTGGATTCCAATTTATATAATCTCAAATAGAGGACTTGGGAAATTACATTCTCCATTGTTGTTATGATGTGCTGTCAAGTCTCCTCCAGGTTGTTAGCCTTATGAGTGCCATAACAAATATGTACTAGTTTGGAATAAATACAGGAAAGATCAAAGAGTCCAGCATTGTAGGGTTAAAGAGATGGTCTGCAATTTGTACTGAACACAAAGAAATCAGGGTGAGTACACTGAGTTCCTGATGCTGAAGCAGAATCTGACCTTCCTGTCCTGAAAGCTGGAAAAGCTTCCGTGGACACAGAGGTGGCAGTTAGGACTCAGATGAGATTACTGTGCACTATATATTCTCTTGCTGATGCTGTGCCCGCCATTTTGTGGTGCTGTAGGGCACTGGGAAAAACTTTTGCCATCATTTAAATAGCCTTTGCACATTCTGGAACACTGCTTTTCTCTCTTCTCTTAATTTACTAAGCTGGGCTGAAGAATTATTGCATGATCAGGACTGAGAGTGTGTGTGGTTATGGAAAGATGATTGTTGTATGGGCTTTGACTGGATAGGTCAAACAATTAGAGTGGTGTGCAGCTCTCCCAGGTAATAGCCATTTGTATTCAATGCAGAATAGAAGGTGTTTTTGACACAGAACTGAAGTTTGAGAGATGATGTAATGGTCTGGAGTGAGTCAAAATGTCTTTAAAAGGGGCAGAGCAGGGCAGGGAAGCCCCCATCTGTACATCCAATATTTAGGTACAGAGTGGGTCAGAGGTCTTTCACATGTATCTGGCAGATTTACATTCCCTCCAGTACCTGAGATGGCATGCCTCTGCATATCCTTTGCTGATACAGGAAGACAAGCAGGGAAATGCTGTTTCCTATCACATTTGTGAACTCTTCAGAAAAGAATGTTTGGCCACTGTGAGAACAGAATACTGGACTGTGTAGTCATTGGGCCTGATCTAGCAGGGCTCAGATTCTTCCTATGTTCTTCTTATGTTCTTATGGTCCATATGCATGCAGGAAAAGATCACTGCCAGTTTCTTTCCTGTGAATGTTCAGGAAAAAGCAATCCATGTGCATAGATTTGATTTTACTGCCAGTGCATTCTGATGCATAGTATCTTTCTTGAAGTACCAAAAGATGAGCAACAAGACTTTTGTATCTGTGAGCACAGTTAAATAGGGCTGCAGCCTTATTAAATATCTCACTGTAGACTATTTTATTAGTTGATTAATCCATCAATTAAGATTGCATAAATGTATATCAAGAATTAGGGAAACAAAGTCTTTGGACAAATAAGGACTGAATCTGGGGTATTTGTGCATTTCTAGGCTGATCCTAGGATGGAGCAAAGAGGTATTAATTGAGGTTGAATATCAGAAATACTTCCTGACTGTTAGAGCAGTATGACATTGAAATCAATTGCCTTGGGAGGTGGTGAGCTCTCCAATGCTGGAGGCATTCAAGACACAGTTAGACAACCATTTATTAGATATACTTTCCCTTGGATTCTTGATTAAGCAGGGGATTGAACTCAATGGGCTCACAGGCTCCTTCCAACTCTGTGATTCTATGACTGCCATGATTAATAGGGTAGAGCAGCACCATCCATAGATCTCTTGTGTTAAATCAGACATCTGTGCATTGTGATAAGAAGTGGGAAAAGGGAAAGAAAAACTAAGAATCTCATTTGGCAGCAACGGGGAACAAATCCATGAGCGGAAATACATAGTCCAGTCGTTCAAGGTCAAGCAATAGTCACTGGACCGAAAGGAATTTCTTTCACACACTATATTCTGCATGTTTGTTTACCACATTCCCTCACAAAAATATTGTGTATGTCACTTTCTCTGGCATATGCCTTTTGCTCAAAAATCACCCTAACAATTGCTTTTTGAAGAAACATTTTTTAAAAAACAGAATGCCATCATGAAATCCAGTGTATGTAGTGTGCAAATTGGAGGATAAGAATGTTCCAGTCGTCATATTTATCTGAGAAGTGAGTTTTAAAAAAATGCAGACCAAATGAAATTCTCCCCACATCTTCCCTACATGTGTCAATTTACCTGAGAAATGTTGCTTACCTCATTGAAAAGGTTTTAACTTTCCTCACATGATAAACAGATGATTAAACAGATGATTGCTTTAGGCACAACCTGGCAGGCTCACTATAAAATGGTTATTGAGGTTTAAACTGTTCCTTTGAACATGGTCTGGGATCAGCCTCCTCAGAGTAAATAGAATATCTCACCCTTGAAGAGTGATTATGTTTCTTTCACTCTTGAGAGAGGCCTTTATAATTCATCCATACCTGAGGCTCTTATGAGTTATGGGGTCCTTCGTGCTTTTGAAAGAAACTTAATGCTCGCCCTTCATGGATGATAACTTCTATATATATGAAAATTGTAAAATTAAAGTTTGCAGGTTTAGAGAAGAAGGGGGGAAATGGCATTTTTCCTAGACATGAAATGTAAATGCATCCAGGAGAGTTTTCACCTTTCCTTTTGAATGGGGTGTCGATCGATGTGAGGAGGAATATATGACATTGTAAAATACTGCATGACGCAAAATTGCATTCTACATGAGCTGAGAGAGAGAGAGAGAGAGAGATTGCCTTTTCTGATGATCAGTCTTCCATTGAGTGTCCTGTTGTCACTCTCTTTGGAATACCTCTGTATTTTCTCATTTTTATGAACTGATGTGACTTTAATAGGAACTGAGGGATTACGCACAAAAATGTCACCATCATATGGATGGTTATGGAAAATGTAGGGCGAGGCTTTACAATATGGTTGTTCCGATAAATGGCTTACAACAGACTGGGAAAGGATCAGTCATGTGTTCCACTAAATCCTAGGGATATATAAAAAATGTTAGTGAGAAATGATGCTATTCTTAACAGAACATTTTTGCCTTGCCTTCAGATTCCTCTAAGATTATGCTTGATACAGAGCTGCTAAATTCACCATGCTTTAGGTGAACATTGGTTCACCTTTGGGATGCGTGAATCATGAATTAAAATGTTGCCAATTTTCTTAGACTCTCCTTGGCTCCTCATAGAATTCCCTAGATGGCCGAATTCTGGAATGATACATATCTTGACTTTGATTTCCATTTTTGAAGAACTTTCCATGGCAGCAGATAGCTAATTCATCCTCAATTATAATGGGTGGTCATAGTGTCCAGCAGGAAAATGTCTTTGCTTAGAACCCCCTGAAACATTTTCAGTCAATATTGGATTGAACCACAGAGACACCTGCATTTAGGATAATTTCTGTTGTAACTGGTACAGTTATAAAGTTTCATTGTTTCAGTCAGAAAAACTTGAGTTCATGTGGGAGGGAATTTGAATCCCACAGATAAAATTTTAAATTGTTTTGGTTCTGAAGTGTTATTCAAATTATGAAAGCAGAAGGATAAAATATATAAGTGCAGCGGGAAATAAGTATTAAAAGGAACTTTCCTTTTCTTCCTCACGATTTCACAGACAGGAGTGCTTGCAGATATGAATTAAAGTGTTATTTCCCTTACAAATCACTGTGGTGAGGGAGGATCCTGTAAACTGGTTTTTGTGGGTTTTTCGAGCTCTTTGGCTGTGTTCTGAAGGTTGTTCTTCCTAACGTTTCGCCAGTCTCTGTGGCCGGCATCTTCAGAGGACAGCACTCTGTGCTCTGGTGTAGTTGGCTTGGGAGTGGAGCCAAAGAGCCCGAAAAACCCACAACAACCATTAGATCCCAGCCGTGAAAGCCTTCGCGAATATATTGATCCTGTAAACTAATCTCCAGAATAAAATCCACAATCAATACATTGAATTTGGACTTAGTCATACTCACAACAGATGTCATTGGATCTGGGTACAGCTGAGGTGGCAGTTAGAGATGGGGATATCCCCATTGCAGCTGGCCCTAATGAGGGCCTGGCCATTCACCCACCCATCCTGCCACCATGCCGGTCCCACTTGTTCTGCCAATGGGGCTCAGAGGTCTGCTCCCACACGGCTGGCCATTCAGAAGCCATGCTGGGATATTTGTCATGCCTGGAGTGGTCAGCTGAGGAGGAAGAAAGTAGAGTTCTGGGTGCCATTGGCATGATGAGCGGGACCAGTGCCATGACAGGATGCATGAGTAGATAGTCCAGTCTGGGGGCCGGACCCTCATTAAGGCCAGCTGTCATGAGGATATTCGTATACAAATATCCCCATCTCTAGTGACAATCCTAATGCATTCCCACAAACATGATTGAATAGAAGAATTCATGCTCAGACCTAATCCACTCTACAGCCTGGCCCTAAGATGGGACGTCGTGGCACTCTGGGTTAAACCGCAGAAGCCTCTGTGCTGCAAGGTCAGAAGTCCTGCAGTCGTAAGATCAAATCCACGTGGCGGAGTGAGCTCCCGTCGCTTGTCCCAGCTCCTGTCAACCTAGTGGTTCGAAAGCATGCAAAAATGCAAGTAGATAAATAGGTACCACCTCGGTGGGAAGGTAAACAGCGTTCTGTGTCTAGCCACGCTGGCACATGACCACAGAGGATTGTCTGTGGACAAACGCTAGCTCTATGGGTTGGAAACGGAGATGAGCACCGCCACCTAGAGTTGGACACGACTGGACAAATTGTCAAGGGGAACCTTTACCTTTAAGACGGAAGAAGTGGGCAGTTTCTGTTTCTCCTGCATATGAATGTTTTAAATGCCAGGTTGTCCCCAGCTGGAATACGAAGGAATCTGTGCATTTCAGTAAATTATTATTAATTTTTAAAAGGGATGAAACCAAAATTTTCTCCCATCCCTAGCAGGCAGTTTTATGCAGTGACCACCTATGGTGAAAGGAAATGATATGGCCAAGTCTTACCATATTCCCCCAACCTAGAACTCATTTCAGTTTCATGAATACAAATTGCCAGGAGGCAAGGAATATATCAAATTCTAGGAAGGATCAAATACTACGAACAGTTACTTTCGTAGAATAATTGAGGTGGAAGGGGCTATAAGGCCAACGAGTCCAAGGCAGGAATCTGAAACAAAGCATATCTGACAGATGGTCCAATTTTCTCTTGAATGCCTCCAGCTTTGGAACACTCACTACCTCCTGAGGTTTGCATGTTATGTCCCCTCTTTCCCCCAAGAAAAAAGGAAGGGAAAGGAAAAAAAGAGAAAAAGAAAAAACAATCCCCTTGTGTTATGAAATAAAAAGCAGCTCTGTTTCCACACTGGCCAGAATCCTGTTGATACTTGCATAAGAGCTGCATTGCCTGCTTTAGCTAACTGCGACTAACTGATGAAGTGCAGGGGTGTGTCTTGGTTGTATGCCTGGTCACGTGATCAAGTGCTCAGTCAAGAGGTGTTTTGCTGGCTATATTAGCTGTGGCAAGTTATGTGAACACAAATAGGATTATGGCCACTGTTGCAAAGAAGAATCTTCATTACTATGGGACATGTTTTATAGCTGAAACTTTTGCTACAGGGTGGAACCCCCCAATGTACAAACACAATCCTGGCTAGAATTACTCTTTTTTAAAAGCAAGAACAAAGGAAAATAAAAAAAATTAAGAGAACAAAAATGCAATATTTAAGAGTATATCTTCCAAGCCTCACAAAAAATGACTTCTTTTTTGTGAAAAAAATCTGACACAGCCCTGCTGTGTCCAAGCATCCTGCATTAATTAAATAAGTCACCGGTCATAATTTAAAGTGATGGTTTTATAAATCCCTAAATGGCCTGGGTCCAAGCTATCTCAAAGACCATTTCTTCCATTATGAGCCAGTTTGAGTGTTCACAGCTGCCTTTGATAGAGACACAGGAGGGAGCCTTCTGTGTTGCTGCACCTAGACTTTGGAACTCCCTTCCACCAGAGGCCAGGTTGGCCCCATATTTGCTGTCCTTCCGCAAGCAGCCAAAGACCTTTCTCTTCAGGCAAGCTTTCCCTCAGTAACCACCTACCTGTGTGTGATTCTTAGATAGAAAGTTATGCATTACTGCTTTGGCTGGATTGTTAGTACTACTTGTGTTTCTTTGCCTTAATATTGCTTGTATTAAGATGCCTCCTTCTTTATCGTTCATCGTTTTTTAATATTGTCTTTTAATGATCTTAACCACCGTTGTCTGCTCATTGTTTTCAACTTGATTGTCTTTCACTGTTGTAAGCTGCCTTGGATCCTTTTCAAGGACAAATGTGAGATAAAAACAAACAAACAAATAAGGGATCAACTTACAAGTCTTTTGGGTCATTCTGTGTTGAAGGAATGACTGCTGGGGGGAGCATCCAAAGAGCCTTCAAAAATGCCGAAAATGAGTTAATGCTCGAACTTGAATGAAGTTCAAATCCCAGTTTAGCCTGAGATTTGTGGAGTGGCCTTGGAATGATTTGGTCTTCCCTGGAAGAGAGGAATAATAAAGCCCTACCTCACAAAGGTGCTGTGAAGGATACATGAATTAAAGTTTGTATGTTCCTTGGCATATTAAATTGAAGGGAAAATAGCTTTTTCACAATGGAAGGGAAAAAATGAAACATGGACAGCCTTGGAGAGATGTTAGCACAGTGGGGAAGAGGGAGGATAATATACAGAAAGGATCCTGAAATTAATATTTGTACTGGGCATCGGGCTCTTTAAACAAAGAAAGGGCAAATAGTGAACTGGGAGCTGCCTACAAGTTCCAAGGTTATTTCTGTGACTGCCAGCCTTTCCTTACTCCCACTTCCTTGCCAATAAAACAAAGTGTATTATTGTTGTATTCGCGAAGGCTTTCATAGCCAGGATCTAATGGTTGTTGAAGGTTTTTCAGGCTCTTTGGCCGTGTTCTGAAGGTTGTTCTTAGTGACGTTTTGCCGGTCTCTGTGGCCGACATCTTCAGAGCAGAGCACAGACCAGAACAACCATGTATTATTGTTCTTGGTAGTCTCCAGAAATGGTGATTCACTTTTTAAATAAGTCACACATACATCCCCACACCATTTAACATCCTTAAATACCAATTTAACATCCTCAAATGCCAAACTTCAAGCCAGTTTCAGTTTTATTTTGTGGGGGATGAGAGAGGACTGTCAGTTTTGACATTCTTTGCAGCTCCCCTCAGTGTTGTCACAGTAGAAAATGAGCCCCAGATCTCTCGAAATGGCTCACCCCGCCTTAAACACACAATGCCAAAAGCATCTCAGTGCTGCCTGTTTCGAGACTTTGAAGTAGAGACAGGTACAAACTGGAAAAATGCCGAACTGGGGTAGTTTGTAGCAACCCAAGAACCATGAACCACCTACAAACTTTGGAAAAATCAGCTGACGAGAGGTTTGTTTTTCTGGTTTATGCCTGGCGGGAGGGGAACCTAACACCCCAACCTCTTCGCACAGCTCCCATCGCTTCCCTATTTAGTCCTGCATCCTTCTTCTCCACTGCTGCCACCTTCAGGGAGAGTGCCTCAGTTTCCCTTCTGGGCCTGCTGCGCATGTGCCAGCCTATCAGCTGATAGACATGCACAGGGAGAGAGGGAAAGTCCTGCTACTGGAAGGGAAGCTGGGCCTCTGTATCTGAAGAGGGCAGAAGCGGAGAAGGAAGAGAAGGAGGTGGCAGGACCAGGTAGGGAGGTGATGGGGGTGGGAAAGGGGTGGGAAGGGGGTGGAGCCATCTGTTTTGCCAAAAGGAAGTGCTGGGCACAAAACAGTTTGATGCTTCATTTTATATTAGCAAAATGGAATGCACAAACTGAACCATGAACTCAGCCCAGTTCACGGGTTTTTCGGTGTACAGTTTGGTTGGTGCCCATCTCTACTTTAAATCCTTCTTTCCTCAGAGAAAAAAAATTGGAGAGTCGGAAGAATGCAGCAAATAACCTTGTCTCTTTTACTTCCAGGGAAAGGTGCTCCAGAACTTATAGTTATGGCCTGCTTTCCTTATTGTCTCTTATGTGGCTAATTTTCCAGATCTGGTGGTGGTGGTGAGCTATAGGTGAGATCTTTGTTGCTGAGTGCTTGATGCTCCTTTGCTTTTCATGGGCGCGATTCACAAATGAAGGTGTAGGAAAAATGTGAATAGGTCGGCTCTGAAACTGCAAGTTGGGTTTCCCTGAATTAATTCACTAAAGCCAACCACATAGGAATCAGCAGAGAGTGGGAAGAAAATCAGCCCTGTTTGCAGCTTGTTAACCACGTGAATCCTCTGCTCCTGGGTCTGATTTCTTCACACCTGGTCCCTGGGTCTGTTTTTCTCCCCTCTTTTCCCTCCCCCCTTCCACTCTGTTTCTTCTTCTTCTTCTTCTTCTTCTTCTTCTTCTTCTTCTTCTTCTTCTTCTTCTTCTTCTTCTTCTTCTTCTTCTTCTTCTTCTTCTTCTTCTTCTTCTTCTTCTTCTTTACTTTGGTATTAGGACAAGCTAGGTGACCAAAGAGGTGGGGAGAAAAAAAAGGGGAGAGGTTTTTTTTTTAAAAAAACAAACAAACAGGGAATCAGTAGGGAGAGAGGAGGAAGTTTTAATTAGTTCAGCTTTGGCTTTCCAGATTTGTACGAGGTATGGTGTGCGGACCCCGCTCTTCGCAGCCAGGGCCACCCCCCTCTCGTTTGCGGGGTCCGCAGCTTGGGTGTACATTTGGACCCGACGCTCACACAGGTGGCGTCGGTAGTCCGTACTGCCTTTTTCCACTTTGGCGGATAGCCCGGCTGCGGCCCTACCTTGACACGGGGGCGCTCACTACCTTGGTGCATGCGCTCGTAATCTCAAGATTAGACCACTGTAACGCACTCTACGTGGGGCTGCCTTTGAGGTTGATGCGGAAACTTCAAGTGGTGCAGAATGCAGCGGCCAGACTCCTTACTGGAGTGAGAAAACACCACCACATTTCTCCTATTCTGGCCATGCTGCACTGGCTGCCCATTCATTTTTGCATTGACTTCAAAGTTCAAATGCTTACCTATAAGGCCCTAAATGGTTTGGGAACTCGATACTTGGCGGAACACCTGCTCACACCAAGATCTACTCAGATCACCCGTGTAAGTCAGGAGGTGAGGTTGAGGAGCCTGATGCTGAGGGAGGCCCAGAAAGAAAAGACACGAAACCGGGCCTTCTCGGCGGTGGCTCCTCGCCTCTGGAACAACCTTCTTCCGGGGATTCATGAGGCCCCTACGCTGGGTATATTTAAAACCCAACGAAAAACATGGATGTACATCCAGGCCTTCCCTCCTGCCAGCACTTAATTCTTTCTCCTTTTGCTATCTATCATTTATTATATTTTTGCACTGTTTTTATTATTGATATGTCAATGGCTTTGTATTATTTTAATGAATATATGTTTGTTGGTAGCCGCCCAGAGTGGTAGAATATACCAGATGGGTGGGATATAAATAAATAAATAAATAAATAAATAAATAAATAAATAAATAAATAAATAAATAAATAAATAAATAAATAAATAAATAAATAAATAAATAAATAAATAGAAGCTACTTTAAAACTTCCTCTACTCTCTCTACCCATTCCTCACTCTTCCCCTCCCCCACTTTGGTTGCCTTGCTGTCTTCCTAAGAGATTAGCAAGCCTTAGAGGGGAAAAAAGGAAGGAAGGAAAGGGAAGGGTAAAATAAACAGAGCCAGGCTTCATATTTGGAGAAAAGAGGATTCAAATGCCAGCCAGTTTCCCTTCTGACTTGTCTCTTTCATTGCTACTGGAGCTGGCTAGAATGACTGGAAATTGAGGCAGGTTTTACTAAATTGACTGATGGATTGATTGATGGATTGATTTGATTTGAGTTTTATCGTGCCTTCTCCACTCCTCCAAGGTGGTATACAGGGGGGGAAAAATTAAAACCAGCAATCATTAAAACAAACTAATTTAGATGGAAAACTAGTACTTATACATATTTAAAACATTAGCCTAAAACTCTACATTTGAAAAGACCTCCCCATCTCAATTGCCTCTCGGCTCCCAAAAATCAAATAAATAAGTAACTGTAATCAATTGCAGAATAGTTAAGTGGTCCACAAATATGTGTCAGTCAGACTTTTGCATGATGAGGAAAGGAGTTTTTAGGGATCTTTTGGAGAGCTGATCCTGAACAATGAGCTGCCTGAGGCAAAGTGCAAAATGGTGCCCTCGCTTTCTAAGTCCAGAATCCACTAAGGCTTGCCATCTTGAATGGCAATGGGATAACATACTCAAGGATAACAGACTCAGGACACACACAGAGATCTCTGTCTTCCAACTTCATTGTTTTTCCTCACTACCCAGCATCTTCTACTTCATTGTGGGGCTTGTTCTGACTTAAATGTCTAACCAGGTCCCAGTGGATTGATTGGCTTTCCATTTGGTTTGTGAAAGGGGATGTGCCTAAGTTCACAGACTAAACAATTTTGCAGAATGAATCAAGATAGCGAGCCTAGATGGATATTATGTACAATTAAAAGCATTGCCATGATCTCAATAAATGGACATTGCATTCACTGAACATACTTCCTTGGAAGCAATCATGTTCTGATGAATGTAGCCTCTGGCAACTATGTTGGACTAATTGCTAATTTTGCTATGATGTTCTCAATTCAGTGTTTGGGGAAATTAGTAGTAGTGCAGACATTCAGGCTGAGGACATGAATGTTTTCTCTTCTTTGTGTGCAAATGAGTCTTGAAATCTGCCATCTGGTCAACCCTAAGGTTAAGCCATGCTGACGTTCATTTCTGTCCTTGACATATGATGTTCTCCTACCGTTAGATGTTTTAAAAAGGCTTATTAACACACTCCTATTCTCCTCAGGCTTCTGGTTCTTTATTTCTCAGATTGCACTCATGAAGACCTGGTTTTGTCCTAGACAGGATAATTAAGTACAAATATTAGGAACTCATGAGATTGTCTGAATACTCAAGAGATCATCTGTGTATCTTATCATGGGTTAAGCCCAGCCACCCACTAAAAGTTTGGGCTGAGTCTTTAGTGAGGTTAATTTGACTGTGCCCAAGCCTGTTAAGGAAGAAGTGTGTTTGGGGCACTTTGTGACACCAGTGGCTTCAGATGTCCATTGTGGCTAAGAAGCTAGAACCTAACTGTGGGGCTTCTTCCAACCTCAAGCCTTTCCACAGTGTATATTCCTTTCACCCCTTACAAAGGAATGATAGAAAGGGCAAAGTTGGAGGTTGAGAACAGTGAAGGTCTTGAGGAGAGCTCTATAGACTTCCAAATTCTCTCTCCAGTCCCTGAAAAACCCTGGAACTTCTAATACAGGACAAAGCCAGGTCTAAACTGAGGTAGGATAGAATTCTAGAATCTCTTTCCACCACTTTCAGGATGAGGTGTTTTCATGTAATTTCATTTCATTGGCTGTTTTTAGATTGCTATGGGTTTTTAATATGTTTTGTTATGCTTTATTGTCATGTGACTATACATGGCTGTGACATCCGCCCAGGTCATGAATATTAATGGGCTATCTGCATGTACCAATGAGTCTGCTAGAGAGATGGAGTCACCAAATATAAGAGTCTCTGCAAGGAGGATTTGTGAATTTGGAATTTGGGGAATACTGTAGAGACAGAGAGAGGGTTGGCGGTTGAGTGTGGATGAAGTAGGATGTTTTGTTAAGAGTTAACGACATTGACTGTACCTTCATCACCTGTAATAATAAACAACTTCTATTTGGTTCTTTTAAAAATAATGCATTGCGTGGACCTCTATCATTAATAATAAACAATGTTGATGCAATCAACCTGTAGCAGCGACACGACACGTGGCTTGTGCCCCTTGCTTGGTGAAAGAGCCAGGGGACAGGCGGGAACGTGACATGGTTAACAGGACCATTCTTTTCAGAAATGGAATGAGAGATCATTCTTAAACCAACAGAGCTCTATGACAAATGGGGAGCATTTTGGGCTCTCTCTCTCTCTCTCTCTTAAATCTTTCAAATCTTGCTCTTATTATGAATTTTAATATGATATTTGTTTAATGCTTTTAAAATTGTAAATATTATTTAGTTTTTCACTTTGTTTCTTTTAATACTATAAACTGCCTTGGATTTTAGGAGAAAGGCAGCATATGAATATTATAAATCAATCAATCAATAAAATCTATCAGTAATTTTAGTTTATCGGTCAGGGCTAGGAAAAGTTACATTTTTGGATGACAATGTCCAGATCCCACTAGCTATTCTGTCTGACAATTAAACAATGATCAGTATTATAACCCAAAATAAGAAGCAAGATAGTAGCAGAGATGATCTACCATTCTCCTGATTTTCAGCACCTGTGATTTATGAAGCCTCAGGACTGAAACTCTATTTCAGGCTCCTAGTGAGGTCATGCAAAGTGTTCTTTTCTCCTACCTAGTCATATTAAATCATTTCATCTTTAGCCTTTTCACTTCCTCCTTTCTTCTTTCCTCCCTACTTGACCTCAGAATTGTTTCAGTTAATATTAAAATTTATGGGAAGTCACTCTTTAAGGTTAGGGCGGCTGGGATGGCTTTAGATGGCCAAACTAATTTGCGGTAACTCTAGTTAACCTTTTCTCACTGCTGGCAAAGAAAATTCAGAAGTATTAGCATCTCAGAAGTGTGCTTAAGAGACAGAGTGTTTTTCTCTGAGGAAAAGGGAAATAGGACTGTAGGGAGTGATTCTGCTTCATTATGCCGAATAAGGGGTCATTTTGGAGGTAGCAGGCCTTCAGACTATCTTGTGGATGGGAAGGCTATACTCCCGAATTCTGTTCCTCAACATAAAAGCTATTTGCCTTCGGAGAATTGGGACATAAAGTGAAATACAATTTTCTTGTTCTTGTTTAGTCGTTAAGTTGTGTCCGACTCTTCATGACACATGGACCAGAGCACTCCACTGCCTCCTGGAGTTTGGTCAAATTCATGTTGGTAGCTTCGATGACACTGTGCATCCATCTCATCCTCTGTCATCCCCTTCTCCTCTTGCCTTCACACTTTACCAACATCAGGGGCTTTTCCAGGGAGTGTTCTCTTCTCATGAGATGGCCAAAGTATTGGAGCCTCAGCTTCAGGATCTGTCCTTCCAGTGAGCACTCAGGGTTGATTTCCTTCAGAATTTATAGGTTTGTTCTCCTTGCAGTCCAGGGGACTCTCAAGATCCTCCTCCAGCACCACAGTTCAAAAGCATCAATTCTTTGGCGGTCAGCTTTCTTTATGGTCCAGCTCTCACTTCCATACGCCACTACAGGAAAAACCATAGCTTTGACTATGCGGACCTTTGTCGGCAAAGTGATGTCTCTACTTTTTAAGATGCTGTCTAGGTTTGTCATCGCTTTCCTCCCCAGAAGCAGGTGTCTTTTAATTTCATGGCTGCTGTCACCATCTGCAGTGATCATGGAGCCTAAAAAGGTAAAATCTGTCACTGCTTCCATATCTTCCCCCTTTATTTGCCAGGAGGTGAAGGGACCATGATCTTAGTTTTTTTGATGTTGAGCTTCATACCATTTTTTTTGCACTCTCCTCTTTCTCCCGCATTAAGAGGTTCTTTAATTCGTCCTCACTTTCTGCCATCAGATTGATATCATCTGTATATCAGAGGTTGTTGATATTTCTTCTAGAAATCTTAATTCGGATTTGGGATTCATCCAGTCCTGCCTTTCGCGTGATGTATTCTGCATATTAGATAAATAAGCAGGGACACAATATACAGCTTTGTACTCCTTTCCTAATTTTGAACCAAACAGTTGTTCCATATCCAGTTCTGGATATTGGAGATACTGGAGTGGCTTGCCAGTTCCTGCTCCAGGTGGATCACATTTAGTCAGAACTCTCCACTATGACCTGTCCATCTTGGGTGTCCCTGCATGGAGTAGCCCATAGCTTCTCTGAATTACTCAAGCCCCTTTGCCATGACAAGGCAGAAATCCATGAAGGGGTGAAATACAATAGTTTGCCACAATCCTTTTCCTATTGTGCTAGTTTGCTACGTTGAGGGAGTTAGTAGAAACGGGTGATTCTGATGAGACATGGGATGTGAATCCTTGTTTGGTTTTAGTCTGAACTAGGGATGGGATTTTTGGATTTTCTGGACTGCAAATACCATGATTCTCCATTCTGTGAGTTCTACCAACTTTGCAGACATTTTACAAACTTCTCAATGTGATACACCTGGGAGAAAGGTCTAAAGAGGAATGCTTTGAGGCTTAGTGGGGCCAAGTTTCTTGTTCCTGTAACCAATGCTAGCCTGGAGTTTTCTTTCGGAGAAGGGAGCTTGGGCAGAGCTTGGCCAAGCAAGTCTTAAAGCCTTCTCACTGAGGCTTTTCTGCTAGGTGCATCACACTGAGGTGTTTGTATGGTGTCTGAAAGGTAGTCAGAACACCCAGGATAGAGGAGGATGGTATTTGTAGTCCATAAATCTGAGAATCCCATTGCTAGTCTGAGCTTTAAGTGAGCTCTCCAGAGTCTTGAACTTACGGTATCTTGGATGTAAGGTTCAGCACCTTGGAAAGCTCCTGGCCATTTCAGACTAATAATTGCAGTAGATTCACTGTATCTTTCTGTTTCATTGCTGCCTTCTATTTAATGTATAATACGGCTCTTCAGTAGAGATGAGCACTAAAGATGCGGACAGATAAAAAAATTAATTGAAATATTTGTTAAAATTTGCTGATTTGTTTAATATTTGTCCCTTCATACTCATCATTTCCAGAGACGCTATGAGATACTAAGGAATGAATATGTCTCCATTTTTATTTGTCCCCCATAAGCAGAGAGCGAAGCCTGGCCACCATCTTTGCAAAGGGTGGCCTCATTTCCTTTACAGCAAGCTGCTCTTTGCTCAGATGGTGGCAGATGGTGGGTGTTGGCAGCAGTGAAGGCTACAGCTTTGGCAGGTGTTGGGTGGGCAGCGGTGGCCCAGACAGCGTCAGCAATACAGGTGGCAGTTGCAGTGGTGGAAGTGGCATGGTAGGGAAGCAAAGGAGACAGGCTGTGGGAGTGGGGGCTCTTTTTTGTTTTTTTTTAGACAGCCTCAGGCTAACCCCCCCCCCAATAAACCAATGGTGGTTTGTCCATTCACGGGCAGGAAATTCATGGTTTGTGGTTTATCAACCTTGTTGAACCAGGATGAAATGCCATTTTGGTATTTGCACCCATCTCTATTGGGCACAAACCTGAAAAATTGTGGGTTTTGATGATTCATGGTTAGCCATGACGCCACAAACCAATCAGGTTTGTGGTTCATTTTTTGGTTTGTGACTGCTGGGTGAGGGGCCTGCCCGGTCCTGTCATACTGTTGACATTGTCACACTGCCGTCACCCCACCGCCGTCCCACCACACTCCCACCATCACACATAGCTCTTTTGAATGACCTGTTTGTGGACTTCTTCATCAGACCTTGCCTTGCATATCTTTTTGGAATCTGGTAAAGGTAAATGTAAAGGTTCCCCTTGATATTTAGTCCAGTCGTGTCCGACTCTAGGGTGCGGTGCTCATCCCCGTTTCCAAGCCGTAGAACCAGCCTTTGTCCATAGACAGTTTCCGTGGTCTCCTAGCCAGCGCGACTAGACACGGAACACCGTTACCTTCCCACCGAGGTGGTACCTATTTATCTACTCGCATTTTTACGTGCTTTCGAACTGCTAGGTTGGCAGGAGCTGGGACAAGCGATGGGAGCTCATTCCGTCATGTGGATTCGATCTTATGACTGCTGGTCTTCTGACCCTGCAGCACAGAGGCTTCTTCAGTTTAACCCACAACACCACTATGTCCCTCTTTTCGAATCAGACCTAACACCAAAGGCTATAAGCAGAATATACTCGTGTGCTTTTTCTGGTAGCAGGTGAAAGGGTGGACAACTGCCACTATCTGATTTTGATATTCATAAGCAAATCATTTTCCCATGTGAAATTTCAGTGTGCTATCTCATTAGCTTTGCAGGCAACAAACAAACAAACAGAAGCTCATAATCTCTCTATCTCATACCATAATGGTAAAGAAATTGAACTGAGATTCATTTGAAACTCATTAGCAGCAAAATGAAAGGGAGGCTTGTTTTTAATTAGGTAAAATTCATAAAGATTTACATAAAATCTCCATATTAGCTAATTGTCGTTCGTGTGAAGTTCTAAATCTGATGCTCCAAATCTTCTGGTTCTTCGCACAGGTCAGAGGTCATTGCTCCAAAAAGCAATGATTATGTGCCACAATGTATGTGTTGTGATGTATGTTGCAGGTTAGCAAAGGATGCACCTTTAAGAAATCAAAATAAAGTTCCCATTAAGCTGCTCTGACCAAAACCTTCCCCACTTTATTTACAGTGTTACCCTTGATCCCCTTCTCAGCTTCTGGCCTGTTTTTCCATAATGGGATGTGTAGGGTTGCCATTCTCTACTCTCTGGGTTAAGTGGCTACCATGCAGCTTTGGCAGGGTAAAGGAAGACTGCTTAATTTCTTTCAAGAGGAAGGGATTTAACTTAGAACAGGTGCGGATGAAGCACAGCCTGTAGGTCACAGGTAGAATTGCCAAGCCCCACCCCTGCCCCACTTTTGACCTTGACAGCTCCCTTGTCCTGTTTTGGAGCAGGAGAAAATTCCAACACATTTCCCCATGTCCTGATTTTGAGCCAGTGGAGGTTTTTAGAACTAGGATGATTCTCAGTTTCAAAACAACGAGAGCCGGGCTGGAAGTGAGGCAAAATATGTCTAAATTCCAGCCCCCCAAAACCATACACAGTATAAATGTCTATGTTTCGTAGGGTGTCATGGGACATACGGGTGGGTGCAGCTCTCAAAGGCCCATGGGAAATGTTTGCCCCTTCTTCCGTCTAAAAGTTGTCTACTTGTGGGGTTGAGAGGCAGGAAGGGCCTATAAGGAGCTTTGTGGCACAGCAATTAAACTGCAATGCTGCAGCCAAAACTTTGTTCATGACCTGGGGTTCAATCCCAGGTAGCTGGCTCAAGGCTCACTCAGCCTTCTATCATTCTGAGGTTGGTAAATTGAGTACCCAGTTTGCTAGGGAGTGGGCAATGTGTAGCCTGCATAATTAAATTGTAAACTGTCCAGAGAGTCGTTTAAGCGTGAGGGACAGTATATAAGCAGCATACTTTGCTTTGGTTTTTTAAAACAGAAGCAAGGGAGAATCCACGGCCAAGACAGGTAAATTCCCGAGTGGTCAGACTGCCCCCCCCTTATCTAATCAGAAACTTTTCTGTTTCAAACAAAGGCCAAATGGGGAGATATGTGTACACACATGCCTCTGCTTCTTTGTTTGTAGAACTGGCTGCCTAAATTGGAACCATTAAACAGCAACCAGACTCCTCACCTCCATCTAAGAGAGAAAAGCCCGATGAATCGCCAAGAACCACTGGACTTAATATCTAAGAGCAACTTTCCTGGCAAAACCCTTCCCCTCCCATCTTGCCATGTACGTTTGGACTTTAAGTTCTTCACACTGGTACAATTCTGATGAGGTGATGTTTAATTCACGACAGCTTGTTTATTATGTGATGATTTTTTTAATGGTCTATAAAGGTATCACATTTGGATTTTATATTGGTATGAACACCTGGCTGCCCTGGACTTCAGCTCTGAAGGAATATGCTCAGGAATTGAGTCAGAGCTGAAAGCCGATAGTCAAGCTGTTAATCCTGTACATATCCATTGGCCAGCGCCAGAGCCAAGAGGGAACAAAGTGGCACAAGTCATCACCAAACTGATCAGAAGGAGTTCAGGCCAATGTGGTGCTAAGGAGAGCTAGATTAGAAAGTACAGTGGTGCCTCACATTACGATGTTAATTCGTTCCAGCGAAATCGCTGTAGAATGAAAACATTGTAAAGTGAATTTAAAAAGCCAATAGAAATGCATAAAAACCTGTTTAATGTGTTCCAATGGGCTTAAAACTCACCGTCCAGTGAAGATCCTCCATAGGGCGGCCATTTTCGAGGAATCTGTCCCTAAACACAGCAGGGAGCCATTTTATTTACCCAGCGGCCATTTTGAAACCACCGATCAGCTGTTGGAAAATCATCGTTTTGCGAAGAATCGGTTCCCAAAGCAGGGAACCGATCATTGCAAAGCGAAATTCCCCCATAGGAAACATCGTTTTGCGATTGCAAAAGTGATTGCAAAATGTTCATCGTAATGCAATTTCATTGTTAAACGAACCGATTGTAATGCGAGGCACCACCGTAATGTAATTCCTGCTTCCACCAATCTGGGCCTGGCTGGAATGTTTGCATTGATTGCCCTTTTCCTGGGACTCCTCTTCGGTTCAGTTGGCCCTGCTTAGTTATTTACAGCAGGGAGCTGGGATTGACCCTTTCCCCCTTCATTGTTTTTCTTGGTTCTGACATCAAGAGTTATCAGTGCTCCAGAGCTTGGAGATTCTTCATCCATCAAGCTGTCATCATTCCCTGGAGGGCAAGCCGTCCTCCCTTGTAGGGTCAGATGTCATCTCTTGTAATTCTGGGAGAGGACTGCCAATTGAAGCCTCAGCTCTGATTTCTTCCTGCTGAAGCTGGTCATCTTGGCCTTCGTCCTCTGAAGAGGAGCTGGTTAGACAGGGCATGGTATCACTCCTATCTTAGAGATGCAGCATGTGCATGCATAAAATTCCAGTTTCTACCACTAGTATTCCTAGTTAAAGGCTCTCTACACACTGGTATAAGAAGCTGGAATGCAAATTTGTTGAGAAAAAGCCAGTATCCTAGTGCTTGCTGGATAGGCTATGCCTGAATAAATATCCTGTTGGGTAAACATGTAGTTGGCATCCTTCAGATACAAGAGGCTGTGGTAATGTGCTCTGAAGAGAGGTCTTGGAGCAATGTCTGGTGTGCCTGAGAAGTCCAGTTCAAGAGTGACCATACCTTCCACACTGAAGACAAATACAGTCTGTCCCCTGTCCAGCTCCCTGGTTTTGCTGCTTTCGTGACTTATTCTTTGCCTCAGCCTGCTGTACAAGGATCTCTTCAAAATGGGAGGCCATGATGCACCACCTGCCTCCAGGCTGAATGCTCAGATGTCAAGGTTCCTCATCTGCTGAAGTCCATTCCTAAGGCCTTCAAATCCCACTTGCAGATGTCCTTGTATCGCAGCTGTGGTCTCCCTCTGGGACAATTTCCCTGCACTAATTCTCCATACAGGAGATCTTTTGGAATCCAACCCTCAACCATGACCCAACATAGATGTTGCTGTTTCAGTAATGTATACGTGCTAAAAATTCCAGCTCATTCTAGGACTACTCTATTTGGAACTTTGTCCTGCCAGGTGATACCAAAAATGCATTGGAGACAATGCATATGGAACATGTTCAGCTTCCTCTCCTGCCATGCGCAAAGGGTCCAGGACTCACTGCAGTACAGGAGTGTACTCAGGACACAGGCTCTATAGACCTGGATCTTGGTATATGCTGTCAGCTTCTTATTAAGACATATCTCTTTGTGAGTCTAGAGAACATGGTAGCTGCTTTGCCAACGTGTTTCTCTAGAGAGAAAGTGTCAGAGGTCGTTGAGCCAAGGTACACAAATTCATGAACAACCTCCAGTTCTTTTGTAGAGATGGTAATAGAGGGAGGTGAGTCCATGCCCTGGCCCATGACTTGTGTTTTCTTCAGGCAGATTGTTAATCCAAAGTCTTGGCAGGCCTTGCTAGAACAATTCATGAGTTGTTGAAGGTTTTCAGCAGAATGGGCGACAACTGCTGCATCGTTGGTGAAGAGGAACTCTCACTTGCATTTCAGCTGGACTTTGGTCTTCGCTTTCAATCTAGAGGGATTAAAGAGCTTTCCATTTGATCTAGTCCGGAGATAGACACCTTCTGTTGCAGTTTCAAAAAAATGCTTCAGCATGACAGCAAAAAAGATCCCAAACAGGGTCAGTGCGAGGACACAGCCCTGTTTCACTCCACTTCGGATGTCAAAGGGATCTGATCTTGAGCCATCAAAAATTACAGTGCCCTTCATTTCCTCTTAAAAGGACCTGATGATGTTAAGGAGTCGAGGTGGACATCCAATCTTGGGAAGTATTGATAAACACGTAGAGTATATCTATATCTGTTTATCTCACAAAGGGGTAAACAGGAGAATAAGGTTGAAGGGAAAGGATGTGGAAGGAGATCTTTTTTCCTCTATTTTCTTAGACTTCATCACAATGTCACTTGGGTGGCAGGTTAATGCAGTGGTTTGCCACTTCCTAATAATTTTTTACACTTCTCCCATTCTTCTGCAGAGGGGAAGACAGGAGATGATGGGGGACGGTCATGGAAGCAGAGATGGTGGAATGGTTTGCTTTGAGGTTTTGCCTGCAAGCACCTGGTGCTTGTGTGTGAATGCAAGCATCAGTCTAAATTACACCTTGAAGTGACCCTATTACTCCAACTCAAATTAACCTGACTAGGTTAGTTGCACCAAAGCCTCACAATGCCATAAAAAGAAGCATGGAGAAAATGAAGGTGGGATTTGAAGAAATGCAACAAAATCAAGACTCAGACATTTGTGTTTCTATTTGCCTCTCTCCCTTTCGGATGTACACCTTTCAGGGAGATTCGCTGTGAAGAAATTTGACAGCCTCTGAGCTGAGGGTGATATTGCATCCCCCCCCCAAAAATAAATACTCTTTGGGCTTCTAAGGTGACTCTCCCAGCCAGTTAAGCCATTGATGCAGCTGGCCACAGGATTCTGGGAATCGGAGTCCAAATAACCCAACTTCTATATGTTTAGGGGAAGATCAGTATTTCTTTGTCCCTTGCTTTGTCTGTACTTGATTCATCAGGAATCCACATGAAACATTGCAATCCAGCTAGCCAGCCAGACTGATTGACTGGCAGAAACAAAAGCACCTGTGGAAAATGCGCAGAGCGGCACTCAACTCGTTCAGCCTTCACCTAAACAATACACCTTGTGCTTAAATGAGCATTATTTATTGTAATTTATGGAAATCTCACAGAGATGTTCCTGTTGAAATTGAAAAGCCTGAAATTGTATTCAGGGGAGAGTACTTAATTGTACGGCATGAAAGTGCCATGCTTCAGAGCCATTTTCTGTAAGTTTTAAATTAACACCTGTTGAGGCAAAGATTCCAGATTGAAAGAGCTGCGCTTTGCTCGAGGAAGGCATTTCGAAACATTAGAAAAACCAGGTCCGTAACAGCTGAGAAGACCTATGTTTATTCAGACTCTGCATTTGAATGCAATAATTGCTATTATGCACACATAAGTGTGAATGCATAGTGCAGAAATGGTTGATATTCAGGAAATACGATGCACACAATGCTTGAAATTAAAACCAAGAGCAAGTGCGTACATTCATCTTAAAAGCCACTAAGGACATTTCCCATTAGCTGGACCGGGTTCAAATTATGGCTGCTGAATTATTGGAGGGTTTGGATTTTTACATTGAAATGAGCCTTTTGAATAAGGTATTATTTATTAATAGTTTTTTTTAAAAAAATAAAATCCCTCTTTTCCTTCAAGAGTCTTTGTGAGAAATAATAGCAAATTTAAACCACAGAATAAAAATAAAAAGGTGAATCTTTTGTGGATGGATCAGTTTTTCAGAAAACTTTTCTGGCTTTTGAAAAAGATGTAAAACCAGACAAAGTGAAAATGATTCTGCCAACTGGCAGTGTAACCCTAACTGGCCCAAATTGTCAAGGACCAGCTGAGCGAAGCAAAAAGCAAAAGCAAAGTGTGCTGCTTATACACTGCCCCATCATGTACTCTCTGGGTGGTTTAATTGTGCAGGGTACACATTGCCTTCTCAGCAAGCTGGGTGCTCAGTTTACTGATCACAGAAGGATGGAAGGCTGAGTGAACCTCGAGTTACCTACCTGGGATTGAATTTGGGTCATGAGCAGAGTTTTGACAGTAGTATTGCAGTTTAACCACCGCACTACAAGGGAGACATGAAGCCAGGTGCAGGTTTTTGGAATCCAAATGTAGATATGTTGGGATTTGCTTAAGATTACTTAGGACTACTCTCTCTATGGCCTGCCTTTGAGCCAACATAAAGGCTGCATCCTTGGACTGGAGGTGATTTCAATCTGGCATCCTTCCTCACCCCACCCTTTCTCTTTCCCCTCCTATTTTTGGCTTTCCTTCCACAACCTCTTACCTACTAGAGCAGTGCTACTGACAGACCATTCTGTCACCAGGTCTCTGAGTTCAGCCAGCAGAAGAAGGTTCTACAAGGAGAAGGGTATTTCTGCTAGTGGTAACACCTCCAAGTTCTATAGGGCTATTTCTTTACTTAGATATCTATGGATGAACTTTGCAAATACAATTTCACAAAGTGAGTCTGATCTTATCCACAGTTATATAACAGACCACATAAGCAAATACATCATAGATCTACTGATGATGCTGTGTCCATTGTACTCCATACTGTATTGAGCCACTTAGAACATCAGGGAACTTATGCGAGGCTGTTGTTTGTGGATTATAGCTCTGCTTTTAATACCATTCTACCAAATAGGTTGTTTTTTAAAATGATCAACCTGGGATTACCTCAGGAGATCTGCACGTGGATAAAGGATTTTCTGACAGATAGGCCACAGTCAGTAAGGATGGAATCTCACCATTCTTCTACCCTGGTACTAAGTACAGGAGCTCCCCAGGGCTGTGTGCTAAGTCCCTTCCTCTATTCCCTGTACACACATGATTGCACCCCACTGTATAACACCAATGCAATTATTAAATTTGCGGATGATATGACAGTGGTGGGGCTCATACGTAAATAAGAACAATGAGTCTGCTTATAGAAAGGAAGTACAAAGGTTGATAATTTGGTGTAAAGAAAATCATCTCACACTTAACATCAAAAAAACTAAAGAACTCATAATTGATTTTAGGAGGAAGAGAAATGTACATTTACCACTGTACATAAACGGTGAGGAAGTGGAGAGAGTTGGTAGTTTTAAATTTCTGGGTACTTACATCTCAGAGGACCTCTCATGGACTACAAATGCCAACATGCTAATGAAGAAAGCACAGAAGAGGCTGTATTTCCTGAGAATGCTCGGCAAGTTAAATTTATCTCAGCATTTACTTCTGTCATACTATCGTAGCACCATTGAGAGTGTCCTAACCTATGGCATTCTGGCATGGTTTGGGAGTAGCTCTGTAGTGGACAAAAAAGCTCTACAGAGAACCATTAAAATTGCCCAGAATATCATCGGGCTCCAGCTACCAACCCTGGATGACATCTTCACATCCCGCTGTCTAAGGAAATCACATAGCATCCTGAGAGACTCTTCCCATCCTGCTTATAACTTTTTTGAACTGTTACCATCTGGCAGAAGATATAGAACAATTAAGACTCGGACCACACGTTTTCTCAATAGTTTTTATCCCAGAGCTATAACTGCAATTAATAATGAGCTTAAAGACCACCAGTAGTGAATAATTAGTTGGACTGTATTACTTGGCCTGCGGTGTACATGTTTGTATTTTTAGTGGGGGACTTTTAGTGGGTGGGGAGTGTTTGGGAATTTTATGTGTGTGCATGTGTCTGGTCTCTGGGTGTCTGTGAATTTCGTTGTATGTGTATATACTTACAATGACAATAAATTATTATTATTATTATTATTATTATTATTATTATTATTATTATTATTATTATTATTATTATTATTATTATTATTATTATTATTATTATTATCATCATCATCATCATCATCATCATCATCATCATCATCAACAACAACAACAACAACAACAACAACAACAACAAAACAACAAAATGCTATAATGTGTGCACCCAAGCCTTCGGCAAGAGCACCACTACAGAAGTTGCTTAAAGAATTGCAAAGTTCAAGAGTCCTTTTGAATTCAAATTCAGACAAAAATCCAAGATATCTTCTTCAACTGGGTTGGGCATCCATAATATGGAAGAATCAGATCCATATGCAGAATCTTCAGAACTCTAAGAGTAAAATATCAGTTTAAATGCAGATGAATTCACGATGTGGATTTGCCCCTCCAACACCAACATATATATTTATTTAATTTATATCCCGCCCATCTAGACTGAAGTCTACTCTGGGTGGCTAACAACATACAAGAATAATAAAGTAAAATAAACAACAACATTTAAATCCTAAGGATAACAATAAATTAAGTACTGACGGGAAGGAAGGCCTGCCTAAAGAGGCAGGTCTTGAGTTGGCTCTTAAATCACCCAGTGAGGGAGCCAGACAAATTTCTGGGGGGAGATTGTTCCAGAGGTGAGGGGGCCACTGCCGAGAAAGCCCACTTTCTTGTTCTTTCTCTTTGGGCCTCCCTCAGTGTTAGGCGCCTTAGCCACCCATCTTGGCTAAAGCGAGTGATTTGGGTTGATGTAGGTGGGAGGAGGCGTTCCACCAGATATTGAGATCCTAAACTGTTCAGGGCTTTATATGTCATCATTAGTACTTTGAAATCAATGAGGAAACTAATAGGCAGCCAATGCAGAGCAGCCAGAGTAGGGAAGATATGTTGGTTTTTTCTCACCCCAGTAAGAAGTCTGGCTGCTGCGTTCTGCACCATTTGAACCTTCCGCATCAATCTCAAAGGTAGCCCCAAGTAGAGCGCATTAGTCTAATCTTGGGACTACAAGCACATGGACCAGAATGGTGAGGGTCCCCACAACTAGATAGAGACACCGCTGGGCAATCTGCCAAAGATGAAAATAGGCGGTACAGACCACTGACGTTACCTGGGTCTCCATGGTGAGCGCCAGGTCAAGATGGACCCCCAGACTGCAGACCAAATTGTTTGTGGTGACAGATACCCCCCCAAAGAGAGGGAGTTCCCCAAACCACTGACACCCACTCTCAGGACCTCTGTCTTGTCTGGGTTTAACCTCAGACCATTCACCTGCATCCACCCCAGTACAGCCTCCAGACAGTGCTGAAGGGACGAAACAGCATCCACTGTTGATGGAGAAAAGGAGATGTAGAGCTGGGTGTCATCAGTGTACTGATGACACAAAGCCACACACCCCCTGATGACCTGTCCCAGCGGCCTCATGTAGATATTAAACAGCATTGGGGAGATAAATCGAGCCCTGTGGGACCCCACAATCAAAGCTGCATGGAGCTGATACACTATATATAGGAATTATATTTAGAGAAAGTTGGCAAGGGCCTTAGCAGTCTAAGTGACAACAGCAGCTCCAGCCTCTTCAGCTCTCCTGCTTTTTCTGATTTCAAATCTCTTCCATCCCTGTGCTTTCTTAGTCCCACCCCTTTGGGCTGAACCAGTAATTCATAGGGGTTAGATTAGCATAAGGAATCTTTGCCTAATCTTGATCCCATAGAGATCATGCATCTTTGGTTTAAGGTTACACTGTTTGACTGTCATCTATCATCTGGTTCAAGGCCAGAAGTGGAGTTTCATGAAGTGGCTTAAATACTGCCCTGTTGTCAAAGTGGAGCGTGCCTTCATAGGATGACACATGGAGGCCAAAATCCTATTGCTCAGCTTAGTAAATTGCATTAGAGTGGGTCCATTGAATAAGTGATGACTTGATGAGTCCTCTCCTCTGTATGTTCCATTGATTCAAATGGGCCTGCTCTAATTGTGATTTACTTTAACCTGGTAAGCCATAGCTAGAGTAGGCCCATTTGAATCAATGGAGTTTACAGAGGAATTAACTCACTAAATCCCCATTAACGCAATGGGCCTATTGTAGTGCAATTTACTACATTAAGAAATAGGATTTTGGCCACTCTGTCTTGAAACCTACTCATTTTTCTGTACACATCTCCACAACCAGACAGTCCTGCTGTCTGCCCGTGTGACTGTTACATGTAACACCTAGAATCCTACTGTCAATGGACACTTATAGAAGGAACATTACATATGTCTTGGTGGCAACCTGCAACACATTGACCAAGTGCTTGTTGCTTTCCTAATCATGTGCCCAACTCCATGATTGGGTTCATGCCCAGGAATGTAACCAGCACCTCACAAGGTTCTGGCGCAAGAATCCTATGCTTATTCTGTCTAGTTTCCATGACATTCTGCAACTGCTTAAAAGTAAAACTGTGGGGGATTATATATATATTTCCATACACAATTTTCAGCAATGCACTTATTTTTGTGTACGGTTTGCTAGGCAAGAACTTTAACCGTAAATAAGGAGGCATGCAGGAGGAATGGATAACTGTGATCCCATCTGCATATCAGTCTGGGAAGAATGATTTAGACTGGTTCACTGGACCATGTAGATAAAACAATATTTTCTACAGTCCTTAATTGGGGATGGCTGTGCAGAATCTAAAGCTTTCTGATTTCCCTTGACCTGTTCACACAACTGCCCCAAACCTATAGCGGGTCTAGAAATGGTAGTTATAATACACTCACCCTGGACTCAGTGAGGATATGGGGAAAGTATCCCTTCCGTAAAATCTCCTGTTCTGCTCAGCAAGCCAGCAGGGCTATGAAAGTTGATCTCAGCAGTTTGATCTTGACCTCTTGTCCAAGTAATTGACTATTGTATCTCAAGGCAACATTATACATACAATATATATTTTAAACAGGGACGTGGTGGCGCTGCGGGCTGAGCCACAGAAGTCTGTGCTGCAGGGTCAGAAGACCAAGCAGTCGTAAGATCGAATCCATGTGACGGAGTGAGCGCCCGTCGCTTGTCCCAGCTCCCGCCAACCTAGCGGTTCGAAAGCATGCAAATGCAAGTAGATAAATAGGGACCACCTCAGTGGGAAGGTAACAGCGTTCTGTGTCTAAGTCACACTGGCCACGTGACCACGGAAGATTGTCTTCAGACAAAACGCTGGCTCTATGGCTTGGAAACGGGGATGAGCACCGCCCCCTAGAGTAGGACACGACTGGACAAAAATTGTCAAGGGGAACCTTTACCTTTACCTTTATATATTTTAAATAAAAAAGAGAATATATTAATATTTTAATATATATATATTTTAAAACTGCAAATAAGTGAAACTGTGGATACCAAGCCTGTGGATATGGAAATCGTACTGTACTTACCTGGGAATAAAGCCTATTGAATGTATTGCCTGAAATTCATCTATTATGCCTGTCAGTATAACTCCATCTATAAATTTGATCAGCGAATGACAACAAGTTAAGAAGTTGGTGTAGGCAGCTACTGTTACTCACAAGTTGCCTGAATTCTCCACCCGTGACATAAAGAAAGACAGATGGACAAAGAAGCAAGAAAGTGGCACTCAGAGGAACCTGTATGATGCACTCGGACCATGTCTGCAATAGCTAAAAAATAGCTAAATGGGAGGTGTTTTTTGTCACCCAACAATGAATGAGAAATAAAGAAAATGGGTTTTGTTCAAGCGCAAGTTAGGTACAAATCTGAAATTCCCATTCTGTGAAATCTTCACATGCTTGGATGTTTGGGACCGGCGTGGAATAACCAACCTGTTACGCATCTTGGAAAACTCACGGATCAGAGTGTCAAAGCACATGCCTATTCCGACATTTTGATATGTATACGGCATCTTCCACTGCTCTTCATCATTGGGCCAGTGCCTATGTCTTTTTGTCTGCACACTGAAGGAAAACAAAGTGTCTGGATACCACCACTGAATCAGAAGCAGAGATGTGCCAGTCAAACAGCAGTTGTGATGATTGGAGTGTCTGGCCAAGTGAAATATATTCCCAGACTCCCTTTTCTCCTTCATCCATGGCTGCGTTCTGCGGTGTTCAGAAAGATTTGTTCTGATCACTGTTCCTGCCGACGTAAGACAAGGGCCAGGAAAACATGCATGGAATAAGAGGCTGAAGGTGCTTTCCTGGAGCAGGAAATGTCATCGTATGCTGTTTAAAGGACTGGAGAAAATAAAAATACCTTTATGTTTGTGTGAATATAGAAGTAATCCTTACAGACAAGTAGAATCAGTTTGGGTAGGTAGAAGAACGGAGGACAATAGATGGTTGTCAAGAAAGGTAGGATCCTCATGGAAATCAGCCCAAATCTATTCTTACCATCTTTGATTGAACTCTTCAAAACGACACAGTTCTGGCAATGTTGCAAAACAACCAGAATCATGGAATTGAGTTGGAAGGGGCTTAAAAGGCCATCAAGACCTTCCCCCCACCCCCTGCTCAATGCAGGAATCCAAATCAAAGCAGATCTGACAGATGATCTGACAGATGGCTGTCCAATTTTCTCTTGGACTTGTCCATAAAAGCTCACATTAAAAATATATAAAAGTTTTTCAATATGCTTTAAGTTCTGCGGTTGAATTGTAATTTACTCCTCCTTGAGTTTATTGCTATTTTCTGTGTGTTGTATTTTAATTTGACGGATTGTGGTGCTTTTATCATTGTAAGCTACTCAGAATAGTGCATTGCATTAATGAGGTGGTATTAGTTTAGGTGTCCTTCAGTCTTGAGAGACTATGGTAACGTGCTCTGAACAGAGGTCTTGGAACAGCATCTACTGTGGCTGAGAAGGCCAATTCGAGAGTGACAATCCCTTCCGCACTGAAGCCAAATACAACCTGCCCCCGTCCAGCTCCTTGATTTTGTTGCTTTCGGGACTGCCTCTTTGCCTCAGCCTGCTGGACAAGTATCTCTTCAAAACGGGAGAGGCCATGATGCACCGCCTGCCTCCAGGTTGAATGCTCAGATGTCAAGGTTTCCCATCTGTTGAGGTCCATTCCTAAGGCCTTCAGATCTCGCTTGCAGATATCCTTGTACTGCAGCTGTGGTCTCCCTCTGGGGCGATTTCCCTGCACTCATTTTCTATACAGGAGATATTTTGGAATCCGAACATCAGCCGTTCTCACAACATGCCCGAGCCAACGTAGACGTTACTGTTTCAGTAATGTATACATGCTGAAAATTCCAGCTTGATCTAGGACTACTTTATTTGGAATCATTTGAGGTGGTATATATATTTAATAAATAGGAGGGGAAAAATGAAACTGTACTGGGAGCTGCTGTAGGAGTTGCTGGCTGGAATGAAGACAAAGGTGGAAAAAGAAAAATTGTGGTTTATGCAGAAATGTGTCTTGCCTGGACAGGGAAGAGGGAACCACAGGAAACAGAACAGTTGGCACATTGGCAGTCAGGCTGAGACGAGGAACCGTTATGAAGGAAGATCCTGTCATGTTTTCTGTGGCCACCTGCCTTGGCTTGCCTTTCATGGCTTCTTGCATATCTCCTGGTACCTCAAGACGGACTGAAAACAACTCAGTCCTCTAAAACAGGGGAAAGCCGGATTTTCAGATGTTGATTCCCTTGTCTTTTTTTTATTTGCCAGTCCAGAACCAAACTTTATTTATGAAAAAAAAAAGCAGGGAAGGGAAGGAATCAAGCAAGAAGCAGGACAAGATTTTGAAGAGTCGGAGAGCACAGAAAAGTTTCCTTTGCCCCCTCAACTTGTTTCACTCTCTGCTTTTTAAGATATACTATGGCTCCCCGCCTCTTTCTTAATGCCCTTCTGCAGAGCGATTTATCTCTTCTCTGGAACACACAGAGGAGGAAGTTAGCTTTTAGATTTCATTCTTTTTATTGGAGATAATTTGACAATGGGTTAGGATTTTTCCATGCTGAGTTTTCTATGGATGCCATTGCACGGCTCTGATTAATCTTTGTTACTTTTAGGGGAAGATTTAACTTTTCCCTTATCAGAGCTCATCCTCAACTTTTTCTGTGTTGAGATTTGAACAGCTCTGATTAATTGGTACACAGAGCTTGCTTATCCTGGACTGAATTTTTACAACTCTGAATAGAATTGAATTTTCACAAGCTTGCCTTTCCCCCCCCCTCCTTTATTTATGCCCTTGTGAAGCTAAGACTTCTTTAGTTTATTTTTAAACATCCTCCAAAATTTCTGCTTGGACTGAAATCCCCCCCCCCCCCGATCATTCCCCCTAACCAACCGGGTTGATTTTTGGACAGAGAGAAGAATTCCCCCAAGTTTATATTTTTATTAGAAAAGTTTGCACTTTTGCAATCAAGATAAGAATCCAAAGACTGTTTAGCCTTCAGTTCTGGCTGGATAGCTCAGTGGAGTTGGGAGTTCAATTTCCCACTGTGCCTAGTGTGAGAACAGCCGGCCTGCATGGCCTGGGGCAAGCTGCATAATACCCAAGGTATGTACCCCCAGAAGAAGGGAATGATAAACTACTTCTGAGTTCTCACTTCCTAGAAAACCTTGAAAAGGGTCACTATAAAACAGAATTAACTTCATGGCACATAGTGATTCTGATTATTCTCCAGTATTTACACTTCATAGAACTTTGACAAATACACACAGTTGCCAAAATCCTATTGGAGGAAATTAACACAGTGGAAGCCAATGATGTCACAACCCAAGTGCTGACCAAATTGAATTTAAATGAGTGGAAAGCTTCCTATCCACATCTTTCAGTTTCCAAGGTTCCTTAGAGGTCCTTTGGTCCTGGGGAAGCTTTTCTGAGCTTCAGGATGGGAGACATGGCAGCTTTAATGGTCAAAAGTTGCCACTAGATCACTGCTGGTGCTCCCCATCGTAGTAACCCAGTGGCAATTTTTGACTGTTAAAGGCTCTCCCTGCCTCCAGGTCCTTAGACACACACACCCCCAGACTTCTCATGGTCAACAGGGAGCTCTTGTGAGCTTTAGAAGCTGAAACAGAGGAACAAGAAACTTTTAATTTATTTCAATTCAGTTTTACTAGAAACAACGGATTGGCACCTGATGATGAAAGGCTTCTGATGGTGTAAATTATAGCCATAGGATTTTGGACAATGTGTGGAGAGATAGATTCGCCAGATAGGTTAAAGAGCCAATTACCTCCCCTAGATGGGGTTACACTCCACCTAAAGGACAGGGTCTTGGGAATGCTCCTTGACCTGAGTCTGACCTTGGAAACCCAGGTGGACTTGATGTCCAGGGTGCCTTCTTAAATCTATGGAGAATATATCAACGTTGTCCTTACTGGATGAGTGGAGCCTGGCAACAGTCACACATGCATTAGTAACAACCAGACTAGACTACTGCAATGCACTATACATGGGTCAGCCTTTGAAGATGGTGTGGTGACTGCAGCTGGCACAGAAATGGGCTGTGCGGCGGTTAAGTGGTGCCACCGCGTGGACTCGTATCACACCGGTTCTGAAAAATTTACACTGGCTGGTGGTTGCCGCTCGAGCCCAATTCAAAGTGCTTACTTTGACATATAGAGCCCTAAACAGCTTAGGACCTGGTTACCAAAAGGACCGCCTTCTTCCAAATGAGCCTGCCTGTACTCTTGATCAGGCCAGGAGGCCCTTCTGAAGGTGCCATCCCTGAAAGAGATGAAGGGGATGGCATGCCGAAATATGGCCTTCTTGGCTGTTGCCCCCCAACTTTGGAACACCCTCCCTATAGAGGTCCGCCTGGCTCCAACACTTTTGGCTTTTCAGCGCCAGGCAAAGACCTTTCTGTTTAGCCAGCATTTTAATTAAATAGTACCCTTTAGCTGGCCATATGAGCAGCAGGATTTATTAATGATAAATTAACTGTTTTAATATAGGGTATTATTACAATATTGGGAATTTTTAATGGTTTTTATGTTTTTCTAAAGTTTTAATTTGTTGTACGCTGCTCCCACCTTTCAGCTGAAATTTAAATTAAATTTAAACACATATTATTTTGGAGAGGAAACCCAGCCAGCTGCAGCCAGTTGGGTTGCCTCTTAAGATGATGGTGGTTTTTTTAAAAAAATATTTATTTATTTTTGGAAAGGCAGTCCTGGACTCTCTCTCTCTCAAAAACAATCATCACCTCATAGTTATATATATATAGTGAGTCCAGGGCTATATATAGTTATTTATTTTTGGAAAGGCAGCCCTGGACTCACTATATATATAGCTACAAGGTGGCGGTTGTTTTTGAGAGAGAGTGAGTCCTGGATTCATTTAGTAAAAGTCCAGAAATTCATGGCTTGTGGTTCATGGACTCTGATGAACCACGAACTGAGACAAACTGTCATTTTGCTGGTTCTCTACTGTATCTCTCCAGAGAAATTCCAGGCTGTTTGGTCTTGGACCTCACTGGTTTGAGTGACTCAAGAGTGCTCCCAATCAGAAAAGACTGAGAAACCAGTTTTGAGTACTTTACATCTAGGAGAACTTGAAAAAGAGTTGCTATAAGCCAGAATTGACTTGATGGCAAGCAAAATTAGTTGGGCTCAGGCGGCAGTTTAGTTCGTAATCCATACATATGGTAGTTGCTCTATCCTGTGTCCCCTGCCCCAACCTTTCCCTTATAGGTTTGCCTATAGCCTGAATTTAGTTGCAGATCTGCACGGCTTCATATACTTAGCCAAAATCTGGGGCTTTTGTGTAGTGGTGTTTAGATTCGTCTGTTTGAACAACACCTCTCAAAATTCCTCAAGTAGGTACACAGTGCAAAAGCACAAATCGACGTATTTATTTATTTACTTATTGCATTTATACCCCGCCTATCTAGTCGAACGACCACTCTAGGTGGCTCCCAACATACATACCAACAATATATAAAATATAACAAAATACTTCTGTGTCCTTTTCTTAACTGCCCTACTTACTGTAACCCCTTATCCCGACAGAAATCTCAAAATCGTGTTTTTTATGAATCTGTAGTTGATCCTAATATAGATATTACTCATCTGTGGATTTTGCTTGCTTTTAAAGGATCCAAAGGGACGTGGTGGCGCTGTGGGCTAAACCGCAGAAGCCTCTGTGCTGCAGGGTCAGAAGACCAGCAGTCGTAAGTTCGAATCCACGCGACGGAATGAGCACCCGTCGCCTGTCCCAGCTCCTGCCAACCTAGCGGTTCGAAAGAATGCAAATGCGAGTAGATAAATAGGTACCATCTCGGTGGGAAGGTAAACAGCGTTCCGTGTCTAAATCACACTGGCCATGTGACCACGGAAAGATTGTCTTCGGACAAACACTGGCTCTATGGCTTGAAGAGCGGGATGAGCGCCGCCCCCTAGAGTCGGACACGACTGGACAAAAATTGTCAAGGGGAACCTTTACCTTTACCTAAAGGATCCAAATATAATTCTTTTTTTTTCCAATAGGTGCCATTTTTTTCTACCTGCCCTTTCGTAACATTAACTTGTATTCTTTTAATTTTTCAGATTCCTTAGATCTCATGTTGACACTTTACCATCCAGGATATATCCCCTGCTGGATTTATCTTGAATTCTAAGCACATTTTCCCAACTGGTTTCACTTTAAAACCATCCCTGGTTGTTTTGATCTTTCAGATAACATGGCCTCTGAAACAACATGCAATATTTAGAGCTTTGGGTAATATTTGATATGGAAATGGGGTTCCCCTACTTTCGTGAGTGCAAATGTTGGGGAGATGAGGATCACATCCAGCCCAACAATTCAGTGCCCATCTCTTGCAATGTCCTACTCAGAGGAGAAAAGTTTCATTACAGGCTATAGATGGCACTGTTGCATTTTCTTGCTCACTGCTCATAGGGCAGCAATGCAGGAGTTTTTAATTGAAAAAGATTAAACTATGCAGCACTGGTAACATTCAAACATTTTTTTAAATGCTAGTGTCACCCTCTAGATCAAAACCTCCACCCCTTTCCTCATGCTGAACTTAGATAACTTCGTTGATCTGCTTAAAGTTGCAAAAGGATCAGAGGGGGATGGGGTGAGGAGAAGATGATATTTGATTATGCAATGAAATTTTTGTGGGATTTTAGCCTTCGGGTGCTGTGTCATGAGCACCTGGGAGCCACCGGGTTCAAAGACACTTCATTCTTCCGTGACTAATTCACACTGATAAGTGAAGTATTAACACCAAAGTTTCTTTATTTAGATTTGATCAACTGAAACCCTTTTTAAAAAAAGGGGGAAAAAATCTCATGCTCATCTAAAAGGTATCAAATGCAGTATAGTTAATTCACAGGTCGTGCATCAGAGGAAAAATGTAAGTGCTAATGAATCTTCAAATGCAGAACATGATCGATTTTCCCTCCCCCCTCCCCCCTCCCCCCTCCCATCCCCAGTCTGGTACTCATGGCTAAACGAAGCCTCAATCACTGCATCCATTATTAGGTTTCTTCTAATTGCAGAGTCGATGCTGGAGTTTCTAACACAAATACAATAGCACATATCCTTGGAAATCTGCTGAAGGCTACACAGCAGGAAATGCCTTTAGAGCCACCTAGTACAATCTTTTACTTGATGCAGGCAATTCAGATAGTGTGTGTGCGCGCACGCACATGGATCTGTTTATTTCCAGTTGCTATTTGGTACTGCATGTTGTTGTTGTTACATATAGTCAAGTTGCCTCTGGCTTATGGCAACCTTAGGAATGAGCGCTCACTAAAATGTTCTGTCTTCAACAGCCCAGCTCAGCTTTGTAAACTCAAGCCTGCAGCTTCTTTTAGAGAGTCAATCCATCTTCTGCTTGATTTTTGTCCTTTCCTGCTGCCTTCCGGCATTATGATCTTTTCCAGAGAACCCTGCCTTCTCATGGAGGGTCCGAAGTAGGACAGCCTCGGTTTCATCCTTTTGGCCTCCAGAGAGAGTTCAGGCTTGCCTTGATCTAGGACTGGAGATGGAAACAAACTGAACCACGAATCAGTAAAACTGACAAATCCGGCTGGTTCAGAGTTCAGAGTTCGCAACCCAGTTTGGGGGATCCTGTTTTTTTGCTGGAGCAAATGGAAGCACCACACTTTGTTTTTCTGCTCGGTGCTTCGTTTTGCTTCAGCAAAAGGGATGCCTGCCTGCCCCCATCCCACTGACCCCAATCACTTCCCTACCTGGTCCTGCCATTGCCGTCATTGTCAGAGACAGCGGGCCGGCTTCCATTCCAGGAGCTGAGCCCACTGCCTCAGCTGATAGGCAGCTGATAGGCGGGCACATGTGCAGAGGCAACCGCTCTCTGGAAGGGAAGCTGGCCTGTTGTCTCCAATGATGGTGGCAGTGGTGGAGGAGGCAGTAACATGACCAGGTAAGGGGGCAATAGGGCCAGTCGGAAGGGGGCAAGTGGGTGGGTGGCCTCTATTGGCACAAATCTGAAAAACAAACTGTGAACTGGTGCATTTTTTGAGGGGTTTGAGATGGTCCGCGATTTATTTATTTATTTATTTATTTATTTATTTATTTATTTATTTATTTATTTATTTATTTATTTATTTATTTATTTATTTATTTATTTATTTATTTATTTATTTCCCACCCATTTAGTCAACTGACTACTCTGGGCGGCTAACAACATATAAAATAAATCATTTAAAATATACAAACAAGGTAATACACCAATAGACAAGAACTTAAGATGGAGCAGCAAAATAAATCAAGAAGTGGCCGGAGGGAAGGCTTGCCTAAATAGCCAGGTTTTCAATTGGCCTTTGAAAATGCCCAGCGAAGGGGCCATACAGATCTCAGAAGGGAGGTTATTCCTGAGAGTGTTTGTTGTAGCTGTGCTGTTAGCAGTGAAAGGGTTAGAGTGTTCAGAAGAGCTCAGCTCATACCTTCACTCAGCCATGAAACTCATTGGGTGATTCTGGACTAATTATTCTTTATTTTAGTCTTGTGAGGGTAAAATGAGGATGGGGATACCCATGGATGGCACCTTGAGCTCATCAAAGAAAGGTGGGATATAGAGGTAGTAAGTAAGTAAGTAAGTAAGTAAGTAAGTAAGTAAGTCAGTCAGTCAGTCAGTCAGTCAGTCAGTCAGTCAGTCAGTCAGTCAGTCAGTCAGTCAGTCAGCAAATAAATAAATAAATAAATAAATAAATAAATAAATAAATAAATAAATAAATAAATAAATAAATAAATAAATAAATAAATAAAAGTTAAAAGGTATACTGCTATATTTATTGTTTAGTTGTTAAGTCATGTCCAACTCTTCCTGACCCCATGGACCAGAGCATGCCAGGCCCTCCTGCCTTCCACTTCCTCCCGGAGTTGGGTCAAATTCATGTTGGTAGCTTTGATGACACTGTCCAACCATCTCATCCTCTGTTGTCCCCTTCTCTTCTTGCCCTCACACTTTTCCAACATCAGGGTCTTTTCCAGGGAATGTTCTCTTCTCATGAGATGGCCAAAGTATTGGAACCTCAGCTTCAGGATCTGTCCTTCTAGTGAGTACTCAGGGTTGATTTCCTTCAGAATTGTTAAGCTTGTTCTCCTTGCAGTTCAGGGAACTCTCAAGAGTCTCCTCCAGCACCACAATTCAAAAGCATCACTTTGGCGGTCAGCCTTCTTTATAGTCCAGCTCTCACTTCCATACCTCATTACTGGAAAAACCATTGCTTTGACTATGCGGACCTTTGTCGGCAAGGTAATAGTTCTGCTTTTTAAGATGCTGTCGAAGTTTGTTATCCCTTATCTCCCAAGAAGCAGGTGTCTTTTAATTTCTTGGCTGCTGTCACCATCTGCAGTGATCATGGAGCCCAAGAAGGTAAAATCTGTCACTGCTTCCATATCTTCCCCTTCTATTTGCCAGGAGGTGATGGGGCCAGGGGCCATTATCTTGGTTTTTTTTATGTTGAGCTTCATGCCATTTTTTGTAGTCTCCTCTTTCACCCTCATTAGGAGGTTATTTAATTCCTCCTCACTTTCTGCCATCAGAGCGGTATCATTTGCATTTGCAAATCTTACAGTAACTCCAGTTTGGGATTCCTCCAGTCTAGCCTTTCGCATGATGTATTCTGCATATAAGCTAAATAATCAGGGAGACAATATACAGCCCTGCCATACTCCTTTCCCAATTTTGAACCAATCAGTTGTTCCATATTCATTTCTAACTGTTGCTTCCTGTCCCACATATAGATTTTTCAGGAGGTAGATAAGGTGATCAGGCACTCCCATTTCTTTAAGAGCTTGCCATAGTTTGCTGTGGTCCACACTGTCAAAGGTTTTGCATAGTCAATGAAGCAGAAGTAGATGTTTTTCTGGAACTCTCTGGCCTTCTCCACAATCCAGCGCAAGTTAGCAATTTGATCTCTAGTTCCTCTGTCCCTTCAAAATCAAGCTTGTACTTCTGGGAGTTCTCGGTCCACATACTGCTGAAGCCTACCTTGTAGGATTTTGAGCATAACCTTGCTAGCATGTGAAATGAGTGCAATTGTACTCTAATTGGAGAATTCTTTGGCACTGCCCTTCTTTGGGATTGGGATGTAGACTGATCTTTTCCAATCCTCTGGCCATTGCTGAGTTTTCGAAACTTGCTGGCATATTGAGTGTACTAGCACCTTAACAGCCTCATCTTTTAAGATTTTAAAAAGTTCAGCTTGTATGCCATCACCTCCACTGGCCTTGTTGTTAGCCATGCTTTCTAAGGCCCACTTGATTTCGACCTCCAGGATGTCTTGCTCTAGGTCAGCAACCACACTTTCTGGGTTGTCTGGGACATCCAAATCTTTCTGGCACAAATCCTCTCTGTATTCTTGCCACCTCTTCTTGATGTCTTCTGCTTCTATGAGGTCCCTACCATTTTTGTCCTTTATCATGTCCATCTTTGCACAAAATGTTCCTTTAATATCTCCAATTTTCTTGAACAGATCTCTCGTTTTTCCCTTTCTATTCTTTTCCTCTGTTTTTTTGCAGTGTTCATTTAAGAAGGCCCTCTTGTCTCTCCTTGCTATTCTTTGGAAGTAAGCATTCAGTTTTCTGTAACTTTCCCTATCTCCTTCGTATTTTGTTTCCCTTCTCTTCTTTGCTATTTGTAAAGCCTCGTTGGACAGCCACTTTGCTTTCTTGCATTTCCTTTTCTTTGGGATGATTTTTGTTGCTGCCTCCTGGACAATGTTACCAGCCTCCATCCATAGTTCTTCAGGCACTCTGTTCACCAAATCTAGTTCCTTAAATCTGTTCTTCCACTGGATTTGGTTTAGATTATACCTGACTAGCCCAGGGTTTTTCCTACTTTATGTAGTTTAAGCTTGAATTTTACTATGAGAAGCTGATGATCAGAGCTACAGTCAGCTGCAGGTCTTGTTTTTGCTGACTGTATAGAGCTTCTCCATCTTTGGCTGCAGATAACATAATCAATCTGATTTTGATTGCCCATCTGGTGATGTCCATGTGTTGCCTCACCTCTTGTGTTGTTGGAAAAGAGTGTTTGTGATGACCAGCTTGTTATCTTGACAAAACTGTAAAGTAATATTGAAGTAATGCACAATGACAATCATATTAATGATATGTATCTATGTATTATTTTAAATGATAGGATAGGATAAAATCGATATTACATGTATGCAAAAAGAAACAACCACCACCAAAAAACAACAACCACACTGAATTCTGCATTGTCATTGGTTTAGGATATTTCACTGAGAGTGAGTCACGGAATATTATTATTTTCTCTCAGGATTTTAATGATTTGTTTTGACCATCTCTACAAAATGAGAGTCCTTCTCTTTTGAGAAGTAAAGAACGCAGCCACATGCACACACACACACACACACAGAGAGAGAGAGCAAGGACACAGAAAAATTGGCTGATTGTTAGAAAAGATGTGGACACCCCACTTAGGGTGTCTCATCTAAAATGTCCATGCAACTAAGCAGTAACCATAGCAATTTTACACAATTTTCACAAAAGCATTATTTTTGCACTTTTGCTGAATGTACACAAAGCAACTGTTCTCCAAAAGGGTGCAAAAGCTTTTTCATAAAACCTTAGAGTGAAACTGAGGTGACAATAGCTATTTTGTTTAAGGCCTAGACTAGGCTGAAAAAGAGTGAGATAAATGAAAAATACTATCGAGGCACATATTTTTATTATTCCTTTCTCTGCACAGGCCGTTTCCCCCCAAAAAAGAATGTGATTTAATGGGGCTTTTCGGAGAGCTACTGCACGAATTCTTGCTGTATTTATGGCATTTATGTGCAATCAAACAGAATAGGAAAGCGGCAATATTAGACCGTCAAGCCAGCTTCATCTTCTCTCCAGAGCAGCAGGTTGACACAATCAATGGCGGTGGCTACTCATTTAACATTTTCAGAGGCAAAAATGGTTTCTCTGGGTCTTGTGTATCAGAGGGATAATGAGACATTCACCACCATCTTTGGGCATGGTGATAGCATTGCTGTCAAGTGTCTGTTCTTTGTTACACACAGGGAACCAAAATCCTTCAGTATTATTAAACCGTGTGCTGTACCTTATAGGTGGCAAGTTTAGATTCATAGAATCATAGAATGATTAAGTTGGAAGGGGCCTAACAGGCCATCAAGTTCAACTCTGTGCTTAAAGCAGGAATCTAAATCAAAGCAGATCTGTCAGATGGTTTTCTCTTGAGAGCCTCCAGCTTTGTAGTGCTCACCTTCTGAGGTAACTGGTTCCACGGACATACTGCTCTAACAGGAGTTTTTTCCTGATATTCAACCAAAATCTGGCTTCCTGTAACTTGAGCCCATAGTTGCATGTCCTGCACTCTGGGATGACTGAGACCTGATCTTGCCCTTCTCTGAATGACATCATTTCAAGTATTGGAAAGCGGTATTGTATGACCCCCTCATTCTTCTTTTCTGAAGGTGAAACGTGCCCAGTTCTTTCAACCTTTCCTTACAGGGCTTGGTTTCTAGTCCCCCGATCATCTTTGTTGACCTCCTCTGAACTTACTTCAGTTTGTTGGCATCATTCTTATTGGAACAAGTTTAGAGGAGGGCAACAAGGATGTTCAGGGGACAGGAAATCCAATTTGCTAGGTACACCTTGGTGCACTACAAACACACTGTCGTGTGCTTCAATTTTTTTTTGACGTAGAAATCACACCCGATTTTCTTCTAGCCGATTTATAATTCATTCATTTCAGTTCATATCTAAGTTTTCTGCAGTATTTGTATGCATTTGTATAACAGTGAATAGTGGGGGGGGAAATGAAACAGGGAAAAATGAAGGGCTCTGATCTGGGATTTGGAATAAAACTCAGTGCTATCAACTACTGTTTGGCCTTCAGGGTGCAGGCAAAATTTGCCAGTTTCCTTGATCCCCCCCCCCGGAACCATGCAATTAAGACATCATAGGATATCATATTCCTAATGTTACCGTGGTGTACCCACACTCAAAGCCCACACAATAGCATGCATTTCACATACATGTTTCATGTTTTCTAGGTACATCAGACTTCTGGAATTTGTAAGATAACTTTCTTGGTGGCAGCAACATGTGGAATCCATGGGGCTCAATGTGATTTGGATAAATATTTTCTTACTCAGCAGTTGATTCAATGAGTCTACTGTGTACTTGAGACTAGTAAATGGATCCTAGCCCTGGTATCATAGAATTATGCAGCAGGAAGTGACCCCCAATGTTCATTGAGGCCAACCTATTGCCAACACAGGTAATGTGGAGTTAAAGCATTCCTGGCCATCCAAATTCTACTAGAAAATCTCCAATGAAAAAGACTCCACCATGTTCTGAGACAGTCTGTTCAACCTCCAAGCAGCAAAGTTTGTGTTTGCAAAGTTTGTGATTGCAAAGTTTTTTCTTCTAATGTTTAAACTAAGTTGTCTTTCACATCACTTGAAGCCATTAGTTTGGGCACTATCCTCTGGAGTTGCAGAGAAATTCTTCACAGGGTTTGATTTCCAGGCTGTCAACAGCTTGGTTGACCTCCTCTACATATGTTCCGGTTTCTGGATCTCCTTCTTAAAATGTGGTACCCAGGCTTGGGCCCAGTACATTGGTAACAATTTGGAGTAGAATGGCAACAACTGAGACACCAGGTCAGCTTTTGGCATCAGATGAAAGAGGTTCCCCCTTCTCCCAGCATTCCCTTGATTGGGACAATGTATTGGGCAGATGATTTGGAGGAAGACAGATGATAGTTGATGTAAATGTAATTTTTGATGCTGATTGTTGACTGTGCATTTGTATTTGCTTTATAATATATTGACTATTGTAACCCTGCAATAGACACCATACTATGAATATTGTGTGCTTTTCATCAATCAATGATGAAGGACAGGGTTATAAAATGTCTTTCTGTAGTAGTAGTAGGCATCCTTCAGTCTCGAGAGACTATGGTGATGTGCTCTGTATGGAGGTCTTGGAACAGCATCTAGTGTGGCTGAGAAGGCCAATTCGAGAGTGACAATCCCTTCCATACTGAAGACAAATACAATCTCTACCCTGTCCAGCTCCTTGATTTTGCTGCTTTCGGGACTGCCTCTTTGCCTCGGCCTGCTGGACAAGGGCCTCTTCAAATTGGGAGAGGCCATGATGCACCGCCTGCCTCCGGGCTGAATGCTCAGATGTCAAGGTTTCCCATCTGTTGAGGTCCATTCCTAAGGCCTTCAGATCCCGCTTGCAGATCTCCGTATGTATGTATGAATAAATAACTCTCCCTTAGTTTTGCTCTTAGAGCTTTATAAGAAAATTCTTGTGCTTTCTTGAGAGCTGAGTTCCTGTTTTACCTCAAGACAACTGTTGAGATTTGCCATTAAATAAGAAAGTACTTTCTTTTTAAGAAAACAAAAATGTTTATGACCACACCCTGTTTGCCTTCACTGTTGGATGCAGGTATTTCTGACTGGAATCTTTTCATTTGTTTTAAGGGGATTTTGTTGAGAAACTATCTTATGAAAAGCTTCTCTGTGATATTTGTCTAAATTCTCTAAATTCACAGTGCCTGGAAGAAGGAGGAGAAACAGCAGCAACTATGAGGATTTTCTAAAATACCCTGCAGCTAAAACTAGAGAGACTAATGGGCCTTCCTTCCTATTAAAGGCAATACAAAAAGCTGTCATTCATTAGGCCTGCCTTAAGAGCAGGGACATCTTAAACAACCACTTACATTTGGTCCTCAAAGTCTCAGAGGAGACTAATACTTTGGATTCCCACCTGAGTATGCACTAGAACAAATCAGAAGGATGAGGATGAAATTGATGTTGATGATAATTTAAGTATCCCAGAATTATTGGTCCCTGATGTTACAATTTTGTCACTAAGTAGGATTCATCATTATTGTCGTAATCATCTTAGAACTACAGAGCTGGAAGGGACCATATGGATCATTGAGTCCAACCATTGTCAAGGAGGTGGCTTGGAAGGATGTATGACCCCTTTCCTTCCATGAGACCTGGGTTTCTACTGATTCTACTGATGTCCCCCTATGCTCTATCACAGTGATTCCCAACCTTGAGTTCTTGGACTGCAACTCCCAGAAACCCTGGACAGCACAGCTGGTGGTGAAGGCTTCTGGGAATTGCAAGAACACCTGGGTTATACCAAGGTTGGGAACTATGGCCCTATCAGAATAATTACAGATGCATGTAGGGGACTTCTTCATGGTTTTGTAGCCCAGTGAAAGACCACTGGTTTTGTTTTCTTGTTTTAGGAAAGCTTCAGTCCTATACATCTCCAGGTAAGACTGGGAAGTATTTTTGTGGGAAATCCCAGAGATCCACTATCAGAAAGCACTTATGCCAGGGAAACCACTGATCTTACCTCATATGTGGCAGTTTCCTCTTGGTCCCAAGAAAACACTGATTTTGAAAAACAAATCTTATAGGAGAGTAGACAGGGTATCTGTCCACGTGACCAAAGATGGTCCCACACTGTGAATGACCAAGCCATATCAACCTAAGGGAGTTTCGGTTACAAAGAAATCATATGTGCAACAATTATCCTGTTAAGTGACCTTACTTATTATTTTAACTATTTTTCAAGCAGTCCTTTTCAACCTGTTTCATGAGTAAGACCCTCTCGGCGTTCTTATTATTATTATTTTTTTGTAAAGGTGCTCCTATCAATTAGTAAAAGACATCTGTCTGTCACACCTTGATTTTTTCTCACATGCCTTGTTTTGTGATTGGTCATTGGAAGCTAAGCATAGAATTAATTTACAAGTCTGATTGCTGAGGCATGTATTTCTGAGAAGATTCCACTGGTGGGAAGGAAAACTGGCTAACTGTAGGAAAGAGGTATTCCCCTTAGTTATTAGTTTGATCCGCAGATTTATTGTATTCTGGAAATATCACTTTCCTTCTCTACAATCTGGGTTGTTTGATATTTTCAGCCATCATCACATAATTCCTTGTGATTTAATTTAACCTTATATTGTGGTGTATGCTAAAATATGATGCTTCATTAATTTTTAATGTGTTTTTATTGACATTTGTAATTCCATTTGCTTGGCTGCGTTCATGAAACCTTCCTGAACATTTGATTGGAAGGGTAAAATTAATATGTTTTGTCTTGTTGAAGTAAAACACTTTTGTCTTGTCTTTAAAGGAGGGGGAATTATGATCAAATATTAATCACACTGGCCAAAAATTCTGTTGCGTAACTCATACCTGCATAAGGGTGATGATGTCACCTGCAAGGGAGATTCCTAGTAATTAAAGAGTTCCTACTTCTTTCCCGTGTTTGTACAGATCTTATGCAATTAGTTTTATTGTGTGTGAACTGTAGGAGAAGGAGAAAGTCTTTAATTACTGAACACTTCTTCAGTCAAGTTGGACAAGCTGTGGTAAAGGAGTAAAAACTCGTTAATTACAAAAAAATCTACACCTGGCAGTAACGTTGTGTCATGTGTCAAATTCATGTTGACACAACTCTGGGAGGCAGTGGAAGATAGGAGGGCCTGGCGTGCTCTGGTCCATGGGGTCACGAAGACTCGGACACGACTAAACGACTAAACGAATACGGCAGTAACGTTATCAACCTTACACAGGCATGGTTTACACAACAAGATTTTGGCCAATGGCTTGCATCCAGACTAAGCTGTGTAATCGCAATGCACGGCTGAGACTCAGGTTAGTCATGGCTACCTTATCCTGTTGATTTCAGCAAGCTTACTCTAAGCATACTATTAAGCGTACGATGTCACAGTGATTATTACAGCCTGTGAGAATTACTCATGGCAGATGACGTAAAATCTGGAAAGCATTCCCTTTACACTGAACCTGGCTGGGAAAAAAATTTGGACACCAAGTCCCCAGCTTGTAGAAGTTGCAGTCCAAAAAGTAAATGTTCCAGGCTCATCTCCAAATAGCCAAACCATGTTGCCGTTTTTCAATGCGATATTTGAGTAAACAGCTTTTACACTTTCATATATTTTATCGGGGAAGAGAAAAATGGCCTCATTTGGTTCAGCCCTATCAAATGTTGTCAAACATGAAGTACCATTGGATGTGAGCCATCAAATATTTAATATCAGTGCATATCAGCTATCAGACTCTGTCAAATATTATGATCAGACTTGTTGTTTTGATCTACGCATATTAGATAGCCGTGAATATTTATTCGGCAATGTGTCACATCAAACCTTGTAGAGGACAATTCTTGGAAGTGATTTCTTTCTTTTTATTTCTTTCTTTTGGTCTTTCTTTTATTTCTTTTATTATAACCTCTGAACATAGAAGATGGATAGAATCAGTTATCACATAAACTTCACAGCCAATTTCATCTTCTTGCTTCCTCCCACATGACAGGGTGCTATAACCACAGAATTGACTCAACAGACCCTCAGCTGCAGCCTGCACAGAATGTTTGCCAAGTCCTTCCCCAACCAGATGAGGTGATTTTTTTTCCTAAAAAAAGGATGTCTAGAATCTCTTTTCCTAAGCCACAACCGGATAAAATCCCCCCTGCAGCCCTTCCCCTAACTTCAGGACAGAAACAACACTGACATGTTGGTGAAGAGAAATCGAGTACAGTATAATGCAGACATGTATTTCCATGGCAACAAATGATTTCCCCCCTAAAATAACTAAAGGGGTCTCTTCCTGTACTGTCTCTCTCACACAAACATCACATTAGGATAGGAAGAGCCAGTACAAAGCTGTTTCCTGTGTTCCAGTTTTAGGAACCTGTACGTTCCATCTTTTTTTTTTTTTTTTTACTATAAATCCCATCCCAACCAAACAGTACGGCTGGTGGTCAGGAATTGTTAGAGATCTAGTCCAAATATCCAGAAGGCTACTGGACAGCCATCCTCTCTTCTTATGGCTCCTTCAAACATACAGTACAGGTATTATCAAGGGATGAATATGTTGTAGGGTTTTGATTTTTTTGGGGGGAGGGTCAAATCTCTCTAGCTGTGCAGCAGAAATAAAGGGATTTATGGAGCAGAATAGCTTCACATCCCCCAGAGTAAACAATTCCTTTCTCATTAACTGTCACATACAATCTCAGTAACTCACTCTGAGATATTAGTATGAGAAAATATAAAAGGATTCATTACTTACAATTGAGCAGAGCAAACAGCAAAATGAAAAACATGACTGCTTTCAGCAGTGGAGTTTTATTTATTTATTATTTATTTGGTTTATTTGATTGATATCCCGCCCATCTGGTCTATTCAACTACTCTGGGCGGCTTCCAGTGAACAAATATACAATAAAAACACAGAGATCTACATAAACAGTCCGTAACAAATATAATACAAAAACAAATAATAAAGAAAGAAAGAATAAAGGAAAGTTAAGTATTGACAGGAGGGAAGGCCTGAGTGTACATCCATGTTTTAAGTTGTCTCTTAAAGGTGCCCAGCATGGGGGTCACACGAATCACCGGAGGAAGGTTATTCCAGAGGCGAGGCGCCACTGCTGAGAAGATCCGATTTTGTGTCTTTTCCTTCCTTTTAGAGAGCGGAAAAGTGCTTAGCAGAGAGGCTTTCTCTGAAGTTTGAAGCAGGAGGAACAATTAGTGCTGGATGGATTGATGGTCACTTCAGCCCAAAAAGATCCCTTCCAGACACACTTCCTAGAGGCAGCATTCAGGGTTACAAAAACTCCAACAGAATATGTATAAAAACCATCCATACTCTGAGCCGAACTTTAGGGTAGTCTATGCAGAACTCTTGTCATTTGCCTCCCCTAGACCTTCTTTAAAGTCAGATCCAACCTTATACACCGGTGGACTTATTGTAATCCTACTCAAAATGCCTCATATCGGGATTCATCCAAACTGTTATGAGGATTCATCACACACCCTCGCTTGAAATGCTTCTGTAAGAAACAGTAGTTGTACAAGTTGTCTGGTGTGAGTTACAGCTATAAATAATTCTGACAAGCAAACAGCCACAACAAAATGAATTGCATCTGATATAGGTGTCAGGTTGCTGGGTAGTCTACCATCCTGTACGGTCAAAAAAAGAGAGAACACTACAGCTATTTTGAGGCAGGAGAGAGATTCGGAGAGAGGGCTGATATAGTTTGCAGTTAAGGACAGAGATATTAATGCAACTCAAGTATATGGTGGATGGGTTTGACTGCCAGCTCCCAGGATGGTTTTCTTGCTTGACTATTTTTCAGCAGTGCTTGTGATAAAATTGGGAAATAAGTTGACTGTTGGCCTGGAGAATGGGGCTTTCCCATGGCCAGGTTGTTTGTTTGTTTAAGGAATCATCCTAGAATATCTGTCCACAGCTGGGAACTGCAACACATAGCTAGAAACGAGTTAGTAGAAATTTCAGTGACTGCACAATTGCATGTAGAATCACTCGTGAATACATAGCAATATGTGTCAGAGCACCAATGCATGCAAGGTGTCTCTGTAAGAAACTATGGGAGTTTTTACAACCTCATGTGCTGTCTGTGGTTTGAATGATTGAGAGGGACATTTCCAAGTTGGAATGACTGCATTAATCAATTGTTCTTTCCTGCCTCTGAATTCAAAGAGATACCCGCCTCTGCGCTGAGTGTTCATTTTCCCCTCTCTTTAGTCCACTGGAAATATGTATTTATTTAAAATATGTTTACCCCACCTTTCTCCTTAAAAAGGACCCGAGGCAGCTTACATCATTGAAAGACAATACTGAAAACTGAAAACAATGAATATACAACTAAGTGTTCTTAGTTGGCTGTTTATAACTATAAGTAATGAAATATTTTTATCCTTTCTTCCTCCATATGTCGCAGAGCGAGTTATTGAGACTGTGCCAGTTAATAAGAAAGGGATGGACTATCTGGGGAACTTGGAGTTATTCTCCTCTATTTAGTCTCTGTACTTCTACTGCATAGAGTAGTGGGAAGTTAGTTGTCTCAACTATAAGGTAGAGCAGAAACACTACAAGTAGAACCATTCCTTCTACAAATGTTTCGAAGTGAGTTACTGGCTGTAAGTGCCAGTTAATGAGAAAGGGGTGGACTAACTGGGGAACATGAAGCGGCTTCCCAGAAATTCAAAGCAGGGTTACTACTAGTCACATTTCTCCAGTTGACACAGAAAGGTTGGAAGGTGGGAATAGGAATGGGTAAGACTTGTTCTTGGGTAGCTGCTTCCTTACAGATTACTGAAATAACAGTGGCAAAAGTAGACATGAGTGCCAGCGTGGACTAGTGGACAGAGTGCTGGACTAGGACTCAGGAGATCTTGGTTCAAGCCCATCCCCCACAGCCTGGGGGGGTTGGCACTGGTAAAACTACTTATTGAATGTCTCTTGAAACCCCTATTCGGATCACCATATGTCAGATTTGTCTTGGTGACATGCAACAATGAGAGCAGGTACACACAATTTAATCTTTCCCTTCTTTTCGTAATTTGAAGTTCATGGAGGAATTTGTCTGCATTTAATCCTTGGAGGTGGAGGGGAGGGGCAGGCAAAAGCAAATGTGAACGATGGCTTGTTTTTTATGCTTCCTGACACATAATTCCCCATTCTCATGTTGTATCTCACTTTCCTGCATCTCGCGAAGAGCAAGGCATAAAACATTAATCTATACCTGTTAGGAAGAAAGGTGTCCAGGGAAAAAGAAGAAGAAAAAGGCAGCTAGCAGTGTTTGTCTTGGGTGGCTGCTAACCTCGGATAATGACATGATTTGGGTTCACTATTCATGCTTGCGATCACATTTTAGGGGAGCGAAGAGCGAGACTTGGTGTCACTCTGGGATTTCTTCTTTGTGAAAGGTATTGACCTGAAGGCATTGCCAAAGAGAGCTTTTCCTGTATAATTCAAGCATTTTTCAAGTTGAGGTATAGTCAGAAAGGCACTACAGATGGGATTCAAAGGTAGACCCTTCAAGATTTCATTAAAAAAAACACCACACCCAAAAGCCAGTTCCACAGTCGAACACGATATGAAGCTGGTGCATGCTAGGAAAAAAATATAAAATTGTACACTTTATCGATTACTGTTGTACAGACAAGAGGAAACTGGAATGTATGACTATTTCTTCCCCAGTAATTCCATATCATTCATCCCTTTGACAGCTTATGCTGAATTTTGGCAATTGCCAGCATGTATTCATCTCTCATAACTCTCCCTGATATTATTTTAAGTGCATGCTCTCCGATAAATAGTGGCTGAAATGAGCAGAGCCATTTAAAATAATGAGTGCTAATTAAGAAAAATGGAATTATTTAAAGCAATCATGAATATCAATAGATAGATACCAATACAAGTACCAACATGTGACAGAAGCCATGCGTCGCGAAGGAAGGCAGAAGGGCCATCTCTTCGGATGATCAAAAATATATAAAAAAACTTGGATTAGTTTAAAAGCACATCCTGCTAAATAATAGAAAACATCTTCGGAAGAAGCCACAAATAGGGGGAAAATATCAGAAATGGAAGAAGACAGAGATTTTTATAGAAAATACATTTCAGAGGGTGGTTGCCGATCTGGCGAAAGCCAATATACTAACCAATGCGGATTATGTCAGATGTATTTTCTTTGCTCTTTTCTTTTTTCTTTTTTCTTTTTTGCAGTGTTTTATTGAATGTCACATAAAAGAAAAAAAGGGGGGGGGGAAAGGAAGGAGTTCACAAGGAATTGGCCCAGTTTTACAATTTCTTCACTCTGTGATGTTTTGGGTCTTCTCATAATTTGTTAGTCACTTGTAGAATTACTTCTTCATTTATTTTCAATAATTATCCTGAGTGGCCATACCCAAGGTTTTAAGAGTCTTTTTATCTATATATCTTATCCAAGACTCTAACATTCAAAACTGTGCGCCATTAAGGTGTTTTTTTCTCTGTCTAGCAAAAAGTCCAATAAAAGCTATTTTAAAGTTCGTTAATGCTTTGTCCTTTATAAGGTCCGACTGTTTTTCTTTGTTTTTTTTATATGGGGTACATTTCTGTGCACAGCTTTCCCTAATACAGTATGTGCATTTTTCTATATAAGAGCTGAGGATCACACGGCAAAATTTGGAGAGCAAAGCATTTTAAAATTTCCCTTTATTTAATTTGTTTTCTAACCTCAGCTGACAAACACTACAGCTCAAAACGAATGATGGAAGGAATGGAAAAGCAAACACAGCTTAAGACATCTGCTTTGGCTGCAGTTCAAGCACCCCCTTCCTTATCACATGATCATCTGACAACAAAACCAAGAAGCAATGGAGGGGGGGGAGAGAGAGGAGGCAGGTGAAATCAACGCCGCCTTCTCTTCCACATAGGATTTTACCTCTTTTGCCTCAGGCTTCCAGATAAGCAGCCACCCTTTCCTTGAGATGTTAGGGCCAAAGACTGAGACCAGAGGGTGGGTCCCTGTGAGGTCACAAAGGCAGAGCAAGAAAGGGTTGTGAGGATGAGATTCTCCTTCTCATGGTGTTGCTGAGCAAAAAAGGCTCAGGAGTTTCAGTGCTCGTGCTCCACTCCCTTGCCTTGTTACAAATGGTAGAATGGACCCGATGATGCAAGCCAAACAACATGGAGTGGAGGAAGGCACTAGAAGAGAGCTGGTAGGTGCATGCTGTTGGGCGTGTTATACCATTTGGAACAACATACACCAACCCACACCCACACACATCTTCAAGCTAAGCCAGTAAGCCCTGGTGCCAGGTGGGAATGAGTGGAGCGGCTTAAAAGCTACCTGACACTCTTCAAAGCTGATTTATATTGACTTGCTCTGAAATTTGCATCCTTGCCTTGAGATCCAGAGAAAAACAGTAGTTCCTAGAGACTTCAGCCACTGCTCTAAGTCCAATCAACCCTCCCTCTTCCACAGGGGCATGAAATATCAATGGCTCTGTGGTCAGGGACAAGCACTTTTGACCTGCAAGACTAATCTGTGGATTATTTTGGTCCAAAGGATTGGGGGCAATCCCCAGGGCCTTTTTGAAGCCATTTATTTGAAGTTGCCTTGGAAGAAAACTATGTTGTCACTCACTGGGGGCAGTGTAGATGCCATTGCTTGTTTTGCTCCTTCATGCAGGGAGAGAAGAAGGTACAATAAAGGCTTTCACTCTCTGCTAATATTTGAAGCATCCTGGATTTATATGTCTCAGCCAAGTGCCTCCAAAATACTCAGCAGGTGCTTTTTTGCAGCACTAAAGCACTGGGTGGAAAACCTTCACTTGATACTAAAGTTAGGGATTACTCCTCGGCAAGAATTTTGCTCCTATTCAGTTCAAATGAAAATCCGGCCCCCTCCCCCAATTCTGCGACATTTTTCGGTTTCACAATGGAGACAACTTGATCTTTTGTTTCTTTTAACTAAATATTTCAGAAACCAAAACTGGAAGATTTATTCATCTAGGTTCCGATGCTTAAAAATCTGGGTTTGGAACACTACATTTTCAGCCATATGGGGAGCTGGATTATTACTGCCAATTTCTCTCTGTTTCCTGTCTGAGAAACTGGTTGCATTTCGAAAAAAAAACACACACAACCCCCACCCCAAACCTATTTAATTCAGGTTTAGCCTGTTTTGAATCACTGTGAAAATGGATGAATACATGATGCATGTGTAAGAGTGGACTAATTTGACGGAAATAGTGGTTTTTGGAACATCAGTGAAGTTTTTTTTAACTCCTCCACCAGAGGTTCATTAATTTTAATGCAGATGTGGAATCAACTCATTTAAATTCATTCCCTCTATGTGAACATCTCTGTCCATGTTAGTAAGCCACTTGCCCCTGTTTTTACTGTGTTTAAAGTGGGTGGGGTGGGGAAATAAGCTTGGCTGCCATGCAGCCTGCAGCCCCTGCCACCTGCTAGCTCACACACTCAAATCTTCAGGTCCAGGGGTGGGGTGGGGGTGGACAGATAAGGCAAGACCAACCCAAAGAGGCGTCTTCATTGACTTGGCGCTCAAGCCCCAGAACAGGTGGCTGAAAGGCAGGAAGGCAAAAAGCCATCACTGCTTCTCTCTTTTGCCCTCCAGTCAGCCAGTTTCAACCTAGGTCTCCTCTGCCTCGGTTGTGTGTGCGTGTGTTTGTGCATTTGCAGTGTGCGACTGTTGGCTGTTCCAACCAGGCTATCCTGCACATAGAATCATAGAAAAGTGAAGTTGGCAGGGGCCTTCTTTGTTGTTTAATTGTTAAGTTGTGTCCGACTCTTCGTGACCCCATGGACCAGAGCATGCCAAGCCCTCCTGTCTTCCACTGCCTCCCGGAGTTGGGTCAAATTCATGTTGGTAGCTTCGATGACCCTGTCCATCCATCTCATCCTCTGTCGTCCCCTTCTCTCCTCTTGCCTTCACACTTTCCCAACATCAGGGTCTTTTCTAGGGAGTCTTCTCTTCTCATGAGATGGCCAAAGTATTGGAGCCTCAGCTTCAGGATCTGTCCTTCCAGTGAGCATTCAGGGTTGATTTCTTTCAAAATGGATAGGTTTTTTCTCCTTGCAGTCCAGGGGAGTCTGAAGAGTCTCCTCCAGCACCACAATTCAAAGGCATAAATTCTTTAGCAGTCAGCCTTCTTTATGATCCACCTCTCACTTCCATGTAGGAAGGGGGCCTACAAGGCCATCAAGTCCAACCCCCTGCTCAATGCAGGAATACAATCAAAGCATATGTGTCAGGTGATTAAGTTTTTCTTGAATGCTTCCAGAGACATGTCAGTGCTCACAAGGCACTGCTGTGCTCCTGAAGCTTTTACAAGCACCGACTTGCTCGGCTCTTTGCTATTGCACCTCCCTTCTCTGGGTGCGCACCTCCAGGGTAAACACACATAGACGCCCGCCCACCTGCCTCTTTGAATTCCAACCTTGGGTTGGGGAGAGAATTCACCTGTCAGGTAAGAACATCCCTTCAAAAACACTGGATTAAATGTTCGTTTCAAAGGAACACAAACTACAATTCAAATACCACCTGACGCCAGGTGACTTGGAGTCGATTTAAGTTTACACCAGTGCATATCTCAAATGACAGATTTGATGTAAACAAACCCTTTGAGAGGATCCTCATTTTTAATAGTTTCAGGATAGGCCAATAAAATATGGCCTTCTTTATGACAGAAATACCTCAGCTTTAAATTTGGCTGGTGCAAATAAGGCAAAATGCCATTTCAGGTTTTTTTTTTAAACCAAGTTTATTTAGTCCACAGATTTCCTCATATTTAGGTTGGGAAGAATCTAAGGTTTATATATTTTGAACATAACTGAAAAGACAAGACTGAAAAAGGCAAGGTTAAGAAAAGAAGGAGGCAGTAGGAAAAGAGGAATAATTTACCTGAGATGGCTATAAAATATAGCTTTCACAAAGATGGAACAGTTCCTTCTTGGGAACTGTGGCTCCCAGGAAACCCCAGCTAACACGGGCAAGGGGCAGTTTGGGCCAAATTATTCCAAAGAGTTCGCCTCCAAAGAACTACCTTCCCCCATCTTTGGGTTTTAAATATATCTACCAAGGAATCTACTCATGGAAGAAGAATGGAGATTAAGAACATAAGAAGAGTTTTCCTCCAGGAATCTGTCCAATCCCCTTTTGAAGGCATCTAGAGCTGATGCCATCATCACATCCAGTGGCAAGGAGTTCCACAGACTAACAACACAATTCCCCAACATTTCTTTGCAGGCGGGGGGAGAAACACCTGCTTCTTCCGGCGACAAGCCACCTATGCTGTCTGCTGGGTTTTGTCGGCATCAGGAGCTGCTTGGAGAGCTCTAATTGAAACGCAGAATGTACATTTTGAAATCAACCAATAACAAGGGTCCAGCCACGTTCTCCCTACGTTTGGTTCTTTTTGTCTTCTGCCACTGCGATGTACAGACTATAACTATAATGTGAAGCAGGCAAACAGTTGAACCGAGAGGTTGTTTCCAAAGTACAGGCATTCACAGGTGTCTCCCTCCCACTCATTTTATATATATGTATATATATTTATTGTTCCCCCCGTCCAGCAGGGGAACATAATCTTTCACTGATTCTCATGCTGTTATAGATTACTGAGGCAGCAGCATCCTATGATTAGCATCTGCTTTGTCCATACTTACATGCTGCTGCATTAGCCTCCCTTCGAGCCAAAATCCAAATGTCCATCACTTCTCTAAATATAAACCATTAATTAGCTTCCATGTCCCCCCTTGCTGTGTGAGCCTGGAGGCTTCTGATGGGTCTCTCGTCTGGATGCAAAACGGCAGAAATGATGCCAGTAGTCTCCTATGTGCAGTGTGTGATTGCTTCCAGAATCTGCATGTGACAAAAAAAAAACCCTGTTAATTTTTCTGTGCACTGAGTCAGAAAAGTGGGAAATAAAGTAATTGCCTGGGAATCTTCTCTTTAAAAAATAAAACATTGGAGGGACTGCTATGGATCATCGAATCCAGCCCCTATCAAGGAGGCACAATGAGGAATCAAACTCCCAGCCGTACCTAAACCACTGAAGTGAACAGGTATGATGGGAGAGCATGCTAAAATACTATAGGTGCTCTTGTAGGTTTACTATCAGGTTATTGTGAAGAAACCTTGAAGCAGTTCTGGGTTTTAGTCTGAAAATGGACAAAGAAGTATCCTAATAGCCTCAAGGAGCACTGAAATTAATGGAACTTAATGTAAAGCTGAATATTAAGTTACATTCAACCTGGGGAGGCAGATCTGCTCAGCTTTGCTAAGCATCCTGAAAACTCCTTTCTGTTGGTTCCATCCGAACTTCCCTAGCTGGGTTTTACCTGGATTTGGGTCACATTTTTCCATATCCTCCTTGTGCCTGCTCCCACAATCAGCTGCCCTGGAGGTAGGATTGACTCTCCTTCCTACTCTTACTTACTATGGCATCGCAAAAGCCCATTGCTGTGATTGCACAATACTCCACCTCTATTGTATTCCCAGTTACTATCAATGGATGTAAAAGCTTGGACAGCGAAGAAAGCCAACAGAAAAACTATCACTTCCTTTGAAATATAGTGCTAGACAGAGATTTGCAAATACCATGGATAAACAAGTAACTTTTAACTCAAATGAATTGTCTCTGAAAGCAAAAATGGAGGCCATCGTACTTTGGGCACATCATGAGAAAACAGAATTCTGCGGAAAAGGCAATAATGCTGGGAAAGGTGGAAGGCATCTGGAAGAGCACAAAACAAATATAGAGTCATAGAATAATTGAGTTGAAAGGGGTCTATAAGGCCTTTGAGTCCGACCCCTGCTTAATGCAGGAATCCAGATCACAGCAGATCTGACAGATGCTCGTTCAATTTTCTCTTGAATGCCTTCCGTGTTGGAGCACTCAAAACCTCCTGAAGTCATTGGTTCCATTGTTGTACTGCTGTAACAGTTAAGAGATGTTTCCTGATATTCAGCCTAAATCTGGCTTCCTACAGCTTGAGCCTATTGTCCTGCACTCTGGTTGATTTGGAACAGATCTTGCCTCTCCTCTGTATTCAAGTATTTGAAAAGTGCTATCATAACTTCTCTCAGTCTTCTGTTCTCAAGGCTAAACATGCCCAGTTCTTTTAGTCTTTCCTCGTAGGGCTTGGTTTCCACTTCATTGATCCAAAATATCCCATCATCCAAATTAGCCCTGTTCAGCTCTTGCAAACTCAAGTCTATGGTTCTGTTATTGAGTTAATCCATCTCATATGGACAAGACAGATTAACTCAGTAATGGAATCCCAGCCTTGAGTTTGCAAAAACTGAACAGGGTTCTTTATGATAGGATATGTTGGATATCACTCATTGACAGAATTACCATGAATCAGAGGTAACTTGATGGTATAAAATAACAAATGTGTGTGTACAATACAATTGCAGCCTAAATTAGGCAGCTAGCATCCTGCAAAACATGACCAGTTTTTGTGAACACCTTTTGGAACAAGAGTAAAGAATAGAGATGGGGATGAACTGTCAAAATAGTGGTTCATCTTGGTTCGTGGTTCATCAAGACTTATGTACAATGGACCCTCGACTTACAGATTTTTCGAGTTACAGACTTCTCTGGCTGCAAAATTTAGGTTCGACTTGCAGCTGGAGAATCGACCTACAGACCAGAAAAAACAAAACAAAATGGAACAAAAACAGAACAAAAACGGCCAGTTACGGATTAATCAGTTTTCAATGCATTGTAGGTCAATGGAGCCTCGACCTACAGACTTTTCGACCTGCAGCCATCGTTCTAATACAGATTAATTCTGTAAGTAGAGGGTCCACTGTACCACAAACCACAAATTTTCCTACAGAGAACCGATGAACAATGAACCAGTTCATTGGGCCTCTTTTTTAAAAAGACAGCCTGTGACAGGACTTCCCTTCTGGCAGCCTAGCCTTCCCTCTCTACCTATGACGCCTGAGGAACAGCTGATCTGTGGGGGCATAGGCAGAGAGGGAATCCCTACAAATGGACGAATATGAAGTAGTTATATTTGTCCCTTTGTATTCATCAGGGTCTCTGGAATTTACAAATACGAAGGGATGAATATCCAATGAATCAGTGATATTCATTAAATATTGCGATTCATATTTATATTCATCCCCATGTCTAGTAGGGAACATTTTGCTCCTGAAGGGCTAAATTCCATTTCGGAGAAGAGATTAGAGGCACACTGGTGGGCGAGATCAAAGGCAAAAGTGCCACTATTGTTAGAACTGTTGCCAGGAACTAAGCCTGAGAAGATGCATTTCAGATTTTTAGAAGTTCCATACAAAAGCTGGGAACATTCCATATGAAAGAGGGACATGGGGAAGGTAGCATGACTGGGACTGCAGGAAGGCTAGTTTTGGACCAGGGCTTCAAGTTCCTCCCACTTTTCTGAAAAATTCACATCTTTTATTCTACGTTTCCTTTCTACTCGACTTCTCTTAGCGCCGTAAGGGATGCTCTGGCTTCCTGTTGTTTCTGCAAAGAACACTGCTGCTGATCATCATGTGAAACATTTACATGTACAGAAATCTAAACGCAGGTATTCATAACCTCATTTGAACTCATTTAAACATTGAAACATTTTTTTTCCAGCAGGGAGTAAGCTGTATTTTTAACAGCTCCCATGGATACTTTCATCGCTTTATGAGCGAAGTTCCTCCATGTCTACTTCCAAATTCACAGCATGCCCTGGCCTCAGAGCTGGCATACCGCGCACTCCGATTACTTAGCTGAAGTCCTGCCATTTATAGCCAGAGGAAAGTTCTTTATTAGCTTTAACACTGAGACATGTACTTTCAACTTGCATATTCTTTGTTGTCTGGTTCAAAAAAGAGAGAGATAAGAACACGGACGATCCCCCAGTGGCTCTGGGTATTAGGTTGTATTATTTTTGCTGGTCAATCTTTAAACGCACCCTGTGTGTAGCACCCGGTGCCGACTTGTCCCTGTTGTTCTCAGCAGCTCTTGAAAGCTGTGTATATTGTCAAGCATGGAGCAGCCCCACCTTCTTCATTCCCTAAGGATATACCACTTGCGTTTAATGTTCAATAAGAGTCTTCATGCCCTATTACGCTTACCTATTAGCAGACACATTTGTATGTATGATGTGCTGTGAAAGGTCAACAGCAAGAGAATCTGCATATCGTTGGAATAATTTGTGACTGGAATGTGTGGGTCTTCATCTTTTCTCATGGCGCTTTATCCAACTATTATAGAGCCATTACCACTTGTAATAGGAAACAGGAATCCCGTTAAGGGCCAAAAAGGTCGGCCTGCTGCAATGGGAACTCTTGGTACCTCCTGTAAAATGAAAATGAATTTGTGAAAATTAGCTTGTTCTGTTTTATGATGGATATTTTAGAGGTAAACATGGGCTCTGTTAGCCTGTAAGCCCATGTGTTGCCTTCAGAATAGGGCGCAAAAATCAACTGGACGGAGGTATTTGTGGGATTTCAGGATGAATACATAGTGGAAAACAGAGCCGCTCTTCACCCTTAGGTAGAGCCACATCACAATAGGTATTTCATACTCTATTTGACATTGGTAGGGTAAAAATATGGTCAACTGAGGAAGGGGAAGTTGGTCCAGAAAATCCAAAAATTGTATCCCTACTGAGGAGACCTGGATCAAATTCCTGCCGGGCCATTGAAGCCCACAGTGTGCATGTGTGCGCATATTGGTAAAACAGTTCCGTAAACATCTCGCCTTGAAAACTTGACATTAGGGTCACTGTTGTTGAATGTACTGTGAGTTTACATAAGGGTAGTATTAAAAAACTACACAGATCATGAATGGTATTCTCCCTTGGATGTACCAGTAGTTGAAATAATACTCGGTTAGTCTTGGTGAAACTTTAAGAATGTTTACTGTATAACATATTTCTAGAATATACTAAAAGTGCTTAAAAACATTTGTATTTGATATACGTAGACATGTGTGCTTGACAGACTTATAACTGTTTCATAACATATTCCTATCAGAAATAGTAACAGACAAGTTGTCAGACTAATAGTACAAACTGATGCCTAACAGACAACATCTAACCAACTACTTTGTCTTCTAACAGAATAGCTGTCACTTCTTTTTCTATCTGTCTGGCAGTTGCCCCCCTTAACACCCATTGGCTAACACTAGACAGACTCTAATTGGTTACATTAATTCCAATAGCAAATTATACAATGTAAGCATTCTTGTATATACATATACTATGCTTGGGTGCATCAAGTCAGAACAGCCCGTTCTGACTTGATGTCACATATGTAGCACATGACAACCTCCGCTGTTCTACGCCCTGATGTAACCACGAGATGAGCATGGGAGAGTTGGCCAATGGTCCAATGTTCTTGATTGCATGTAAAGCCTACATGTGAGTCGGAACTTCTCCTCTTCAGACTTTTGATCATCATCTGCGGAAAACAACAAGAGAGTGGGCTGGGTCAAGTGCTTGTCTTGTATGCACGTAGATGAAACCAGTTATGCTAATGGTGGATCAGAACTTTTATTGGCAGATCTCTGAGATCATTTCTGCCACCTTGAGTTGGTGCTGACTCTTGGAGCTGGGAGTGCATTCTCCATTTGGATCCAAGCTACTCTTTTTGCCAGCAAAAACGTTTAGTACAGCATAGTGTCTACCCTTATCGGTGTGCACGGACGTCTTTAAAATCAAGGAGAAATCTCCCACATCGAACTGCTGTGAAAATAAAGGCATTGGAAAGCATCCTGAAAATGACCTCCTCTGGATGCCTAGCTTTATGCATATTTTGTGGTACATTTCACAAGTGGAGTCATCCTGCCGCCTACTTATGCCCATTAAATATCTTTTAGTTTAAACAATAACTGTAGAAATACAGTAGATAAAAACCAATTTTTGTGATTTAATGTCCCCCGAATAAAAGCGAACATAAACACAAGCATGGGTAACTTTATGAAGAAGGGGAATGTGGAAAGGGATGGTTTTGTCAGAATTAATAGGAAAATAGAGCTTTGCTCATTTCCCCTTTTATTGGTGAAGGTGCTCCTTCAAATTATACAATCTCCACGAGACAATTTTTCCTTTGCAAATGTCTGCTCCTCTAATAAAGAAACAAACAAACAGAAAATTAAAAGGCTATACCTGAAGTGAAAACTGGTTTGTCCTGGAATTTTTATTATTTCAGGAAATGTGAACTGACTCCATTTCACTCCAATAGATTTTAATGCACTGCGGACACTGTGTGAGAATTAGTCACTCCCCATATATTTGCACATGCAATTTACCTGCATGATTAGTTTCTCTTGATTATGTTTGCACAAAATGTGAAAAGTAGTCATCTGGTGTGCTAAATTTGATATTGAGAAGGCCAACTTTCCCACAAAGAAGAAAAAACAAGACTTAATTTATATCTGTGGTAAAATAGGTCAGCATGTTCCCTATTTTTATGGAGAATTTAGGGAATGAACCTGGCTAGGGACAAAATGTAAAACTCTGGTGAAGGCAAGTTCTGGGAAAATGTTGGTGCTTCTACAAGAAGCAGGTTTTCATATACAAAAACACACCACGCTTGTCAAAGGTGCATTTCTGTGGAGAGAAACATACTTATTACTTGCCACAGGAAAACTGGAAAAAACTATTTTTCATGGAAATACTTCTTACCCCTAAACATTTCTTGAGTCGGGCTCCAGTGACAAGGGTTTGTGGAGGATGGAGATAAGAAAAATATATATTAAAATGCCCATTCAAAAATAATAATAATAATAATAATAATAATAATAATAATAATAATAATAATAATAATAATAATAATAATAATAATAATAATAATAATAATAATAATAATAACAACAACAACAACAATAACAATAACAACAACAACAACAACAACAACAACGACGACGACGACGACGACGATATTATTATATTAATAGTTAAAATTAAAAAAAGATAAAATAAAATTCCAGAGTTCCAACAGCAAAACATAACCACTTAGAGTATTTCTATAGAGAATCATTATATAAATTAATAATTTGAAAAAGCACATACAACTGGCTCTGTAAAATATATCACAAAATGTAGCTGCTGTGTTTCTTTAATGGCTCTATACCTCTCCTGTGGCTATAGCATTTCAGTTCTACTTAACTACAATATATTCATCCTATGGAATCCTGGGATTTGTAGTTTGATAAGGTGTGTAGAATTTTCTGGTAGAATGCTCTAGTGCAGTGGTTCTCAATCTTAGGGAATCCAGGTGTTCCTGGACTGCAACTTTCAAAAGCCTTTTCCACTAGCTGTGCTGCCCAGTGTCTCTGGGAGCTGCAGTCTGTGGGAACTGTGAGGATCCCCCTGCTCAACACAATGGGCTCTCCATTTCCTTGAGAGTCAGGGAGAGATTCCCAACCTGCAGTTCACCTATGGGGCATTGGTGGCAGAGATGCCGACACCACCATTGAGGTCACAGGTGTAGCCATGGCTGGACTGGGATCTAAGGAAAGTGTCACACGAGAGGAAGACTGTTGGGGAAATGTTGTAGAGTGGGAGGCATGCGAAGCCCAGGAGGTACTACCACAGCTGGAAAGGTCAAAGCTGGATAGGGAGACCTATGTATTGTCTCAATCCTGAGACATGGTGCTGGAATGAGCTACCAGTGCAACCCAAGAAACCTGTCTGGGTCTTTTAAGACCAGGCCAAGAGGTAGGAGGCTCAAAGGCTCAAGAACTATTGTCAGGTGTGCTACTGGCAGAGAAAGCAGCAGAGGCAAACTATCAGAGAGACCTCCTGGTCAACCTACCCATGGATACACAGATGACCAGCATTCTGCTCCTCCCTGCTCCACAAACTTGCTACCAGGGAGAATACAGCCAGGTCCAGCAAGAGTTCAGCCCTGCCTCTTGAGAGGATCCATACCGATGGGGCAGTGGGGGAGCAGTTGGTAAATTGAGTACCCAGCTTACAGGTGTGCGTATGGGGAATGTTTCGCTTGCCTCATTAAACTGTAAACCACCCAGAGAGGGCTTCAATTGCTATGGGGCAGTATATAAGCAGCACACTTTGCTTTTTTTTGCTTTATATTGCCCTCCCAACTGACAACTGGATGCCAGTAAGCCTATATGGATGCTGAAGATGTCCAGTTGACCTCAATATAATGAATTGGAAATCAAGCATCATTGAGATGTTAATTCTTGTTCCAGACACCATAAGAAGGAAGAGTTGGTCAGGGAGGATGTATCTTTTCTTCCATCAGGAATCCATGAAAATAAACCTACTGATTTATCTGCACTTTGATGTTCTCACAGTGGTCTGGTAGTCCAGATAGGCGGGGTATAAATCAAACAAACAAACAAACAAACAAATAAATAAACAAACAAACAAATACTGAAGTTTATTGAAAGGGGAAAGCCATTTTCTCAAACCCACTTATGCTGCTTCCCTTCCTGAATCTGTTGGGTTTGTTATTTATTTCTCACATAATGACACTGATTTACTGCCAATGCAGAGAAACAGCTCATCCAGTGGGTCATCCAGGTGTTCTAAATAAATCCTAATTACCAAATATGATAATGAGGAGTGATGAAATGTTCTCCTAGTCCTTTGAAAAGTCAAGGCATTTTTTGGCTCTCTTGACGAGAGAAGAGAATCAAAGCAAAAGCAAAGCAAAGCGTGCTGCGTATATACCGCCCCATAGCTCTTCAAGCACTCTCTGGGCGGTTTACAAATTAATTATGCAGGCTACACATTGCAACCCCAGCGAGCTGGGTACTCATTTTACCCACTTTGGAAGGATAGAAAGCTGAGTCAACCTTGAGCCGGCTACCTGGGATTGAACCCCAGGTCGTGAGCACAGTTTCAGCTGTACTATAGCAGTTTAACCACTGCTCCTATTTTTGCAGTGGTCAATTGTGCAAATGCCACAAGTGATCTTTTAACAGATAACACAATTGGTACAAAGAGGTCACGGCTGCTAAGTTATTGTATGGAATTTTTAAAATGGATCAGAAGCATTGTTTGCATTTTCTAAAACCAGTCAGCCAGTCAGATGCATGTCTGCTTTCCTTCTCATAGGAGGAGAAAGTCTGCAAAATTAGAAATATTTAGACGAAGGGGGGGAAAAGACTCTCCTGAACTTGCATTCACCTGGAGATTGAAATCTGATGGGGCTTGAAAATCCCTCGTTGCAGTATCTCTTGAGTCAAGACTGCTGAAAGTGATTAGAAGGGAATGATTCTCAAGCATTCTTTACATCCCTACCTCCTGCTCAAGTGCCTTGTGGTCTTCTTGCCTTGATCTCTTCGTGGTGTCACTCCATACCTGAAGAAGGCAATCTGGTTCCCAGTTGTGTGTTTTGTATACTCATTGTCTTTTCAGCCACTAGAGCCACCATTTCTATAGAGAATCATTATTTAAATTCATAATTTGAAAAACCACATTCAACTGGTTCAGTAAAATATATCACCAAATGCAGCTGCTGTGTTTCTTTAATGACTCTATACCTGCCCTGTCCAGGGTACTTCAAAGACAATTGGATAATTGACCAGTGTGTGTGGGGGGGTTGTGTTTAAGAATAGAGCTCTACATCTTGGGAGACCTGGCCTGAAGTCCTCTCTTGGTTAGGTGATCCATTGAGGATCTTTGGTCAGTTGCACTCTATCAGCCTGACCTGCTTGACAGTAGCAGGGAGGAGGACAGCTCAGTTCTTGCTGTAGAACAGATGAGATGAAAATGTACTGAATGAATGAATAAAATAAAACCCAACAGAGTCCCAACTATGGCAAATCCACTGAATAAAAAGAACTTCACTAACCCTCTTCATTCACTGAGTTTATTCTACTTGCAGCTAACAAATGGATTTATCTTCCAGCAGTGACTAAGAAAACTTTTTTCTGCCATAATAAAGCTAAGAGGATTGGTCTGTCATGAGTTAATTAAAGGATTAGGTAAAAATGATGAGAGTTTTAAGATTAATGTTGGTAAGAATAAAGGCTCCAGTACTTTGGCCACCTCATAAGAAGAGAAGACTCCTTGGAAAAAACCTTGATGTTGGCATAGTGTGATGGCAAGAGAGAAGAGGACGACTGAGGAAGAGATGGCTGGACAGTGTCTGCGAAGCAACCAACATGAATTTGACACAACTCTGGGAGGCAGTGGAAGATAGGAGGGCCTGGCGTGCTCTGGTCCATGGGGTCACGAAGAGACGGACACGACTAAACGACTAAACGACAACGACGAAGAATAAAGGATTTTTTTAAAAAAATAGTTTACGGTGGTACATGACTCCGGTGAAATTGCACATAATAAATTCAGACCATTCTAAGGCCTGTTGGAAATGTGATGAAGAAATTGGCACGTATTATCATAAGTGGTGGGAGTGTTAAATTGACTCAGAAATTTTGGAAATGGATTTTTTAAGGAAATATGTGATATATTTGGAAAATATATTGAACTTAATTCTAAAATTGTTTGCTGTCAATTTTTGATAAGATAGAACTTGATTATTGCTCAAAGGAATTGATTTTTAATTTTATGACAAGTGCTAGAATATTTATAGCTAGATTCTGGAAAGATAAAAATGATATTAAATTAGAAGATTGGTCTAATGAAGTATGGGACATTGCGTTAAATGATAAATTGACTACTGAATTTAAGATGAAAAGAGGGGAAATAAGTTTAAATATTTTTATGCTATTTGGGGTAGATTTATTGAATTTGTATTAGTGAAAGGAAAGGGGAAAGTCTCTAAGCAGCAATCAATATAATTTTGGAAAGGAGGTTCGTAATAAAGGTATTGCTCCAAAGGGTCCTGTGGGTGCACTGTGTTTCAGATTGTATTAGTAAGTATTTTGTATTCTTGTATTTGTTTTGGACATTTAATTTTTTTTTTAATGATTGGTCTGTCATAAAGTAATGAATGGAGAACATGTGACCATGTTTTAGGCTTTTTGGGTAGAATAAAAACTGTTTGTTGGCCCCACAATTGTCTTGGTGTTCAGAGGGGGGCATACACCATTGCATGGTGTTAAGTTCAACACATCCTTCTAGTGCAAGGCTATCCAGCATGCATAGTACAGTGAATTAGGTCTTCTTAATATTCCCTCTGTGTTTTGAAAAAAAGCCTAGCAGGAAGATGAGACAGAATATGTTTTTCATCTCTTTCCAAGTTCTGTAATGTTTTAAAGAGGATGGAATTAAGTTCTGAAAAAGAGTCTTCCTCGGGATAGAAATCTCCCAAGATTTGGCCTTTGCTGCTCTTCCTTCTCAATCAGAGCTAAGTGGAGAATAATTTATGCCAATTTAAAAGCATCTTGAATAAATAAGGGGGAAATGATTTCATACAAGGTAGAGACCTTTCTATCTAGTGCCGAGATAAATTTAAAATGAACGATTCAGCCTTTCTTTAATCATTGACAGTTTCTGTAACTGGGGGCAGGATGACAGCTCTCAGGATTTCAAGCCACCTTGACCTTAGGGCTGCCTAAAGGTTGGGGAGAACTGGGTTCAAATCTCCTCTGCATTGAAATTCACTGAACAGAACATTTCCAAAATACTTGCATACTGTGGTATCCTATTCAGAGGGAACAGGACAGAGATGTGACAAATATTAATTACATTACATATTTTTGACAATTTTCTGAGCCTCACCATGCTGAGATTGCTCGTGGAAATATCCCCTTGCATCAGCGAGGTTTCCTAGCTCCTTAAAGAGAAAGAGGGGGGGGGAACCCCCAAAGAGCTAAGTCTTCTAAGTTCTCTAAAAGGCATCCTACCCTATATGTGGATAATCTATCACACCCCAGTCTCAAGATGGCAGATACGTGGCTCAGCAATACTGCAAGGGAGAATGATCTGGGAACTGTCGTAGATCAGAAGCTGAATATGAGCCAACAGTGTGATGTGGCTACAAAAAAGGCAAATGCTATTTAACGCTGCATTAACAGAAATATAGTTTCCAAATCCCATGAGATCCTAGTTTTTCCTCTATTCAGCAGTGGTTAGGCCAAACTTTGAGTATTATGTCCAGTTCTGAACTCCACACTTCAAGAAGGATGCTGACAAATTGAAACAAGTTACAGGAAGCCAGACTTCGCTTGAATATCAGAAAAAACTTCCTAACTGTTAGAGCAGTACAGCAATGAAACCAATGACCTCGGGAGTTGGTGAGTGCTCCAACACTGGAGGCATTCAAGAAAAACTTAGATAACCTCCTGTCAGATATTCCTTGATTTGGATTCCTGCATTGAGCGTGTGTGTGTGTGTGTGTGTGTGTGTGAGAGAGAGAGAGAGAGAGAGAGAGAGAGAGAGAGAGAGGGAGAGAGAGAGAGAGAGAGAGAGAGAGAGAGAGCTTGATAGTCTTATGGGCCCATTCTAACTTCACAATTCTTTGATTCTGTGATTTTCCCTCTTATTTTTTGTCTTTCAGTTTTTTGCCCATTCTTCTGCAGAGGGAACAGATACATTCTGTGTAGCTCACTGCCCTTTCTGAAGAAATCTGTGCAGGAAAGACACCATTCTATGCAGGACATGAAATAATATTTGAAATCTTGACATTCTGTGCAGAAAAAAAAAAGCTATGAAGCTTCAACGAAATTCCATGAGATTTACCAGGATATCTCAAGATTCACATCCTAATTGGAAACCCATGTTTTGCTTTTGTTAAAGAATCAAGAGATGGAAACATGCAGATCCTTAGAAAATCAACTGCCAGTAGGACTCGATCGATTTTCAATTCTAAGCAGTGGCATTCACATTAAATAAAGGCAAAAGGCCACTACACAAGCCAGCTTGTCCTGTCAGATAAGAAAAGCCGGCTTCTCTCATTGCAGAAATGTTCAGTGCATCTGATGCCTCCAGCTTAATACAGTGCAGTAATAAACCAAATCAGATAAGCCTCTCATCAGTTTTTCAACCTCCCCCCTTTTTAATTAATGGCAATGACTGCATTCTCATGAATCACATTAAAGAAGACACATAAAGATATGAAGTGAGAAAGATTTATTTCCTATGCCTGAAGCACATTCTCATGAGTAGACATTTTCATGCAAAAATGGAATATGTGGGGCCTACAATAGTTCCCTAACCGATTTGCAGATGATCATTCACACATTTTGGAAGGGGTGGGGGAGAAGACATCTTTGTCTTTTGGTCATATGTTCCAGTCTGACTAGGGCAATGAGCTAATTTTGGTGCATCTGAGAGAATTATATTATCACTGCATGAGAGTGCAGTGTTGGTATTGTGCAGCAGAGCAAAGCAACATTTTGCAAGGCAAGTCTAAAAATGGGCCTAGCCCAAACCAAAATTTATAACTTTGAAACTGATCTTTGGATTAGTACCAAATTTAGCGTAAACGTAGCAACCCATCTGGTCTTGGTCTGTGATAAACATGGGGAGGTTGGGGTAAAGGGTTTTTGAGTTATGATTTTTTTTCAAAAGTGACCCTGAATACCCTCATATTTAAAACAGATCAAATAAATAGAAAAAGGCCAATCTTGTATATCTTGATTATTCACACTTCTCAAAAACCAGCCATGACAGTTGCGTTCCGTTTGGGTGAGAACTGGTTAGCTGATGGGAAAAGCAGTTGGCTTCTGGGGTTTTCCCTTGCTAGGGGTCACTTTGTGAATGGTAGTGAGCACAAGAGGGTACCCTATAGACCATCTTGACTGCTGCCATTGGTGTTGTCAACATTCAGGCTGCCTTTTGCTATAGGGCAACTTTTTTCCTGCAGCAATATCAAGCCATTTCCTAGAGTTTTGAGTCATGGATACAGAAACAATATCCCACATTTTAAAAAAAAACTGCGTTTTTTATAAAAGAGTTGGAATTGATTGAATTTGATTGAATACTCTCTTCCCAGACTCACAGGTGGATCAAATCTGGCTCATGGCTATGCTTCACGAGCTGAGTTGGACACGACTAAACAACAACAACAACAAAGATTTCTTTACAAAAGCTCATATTAAAATATAGCAGTTATTCTTTTTATTTATTTATTTATTTATTTATTTATTTATTTATTTATTTATTTATTTATTTATTTATTTGATTTATACCCCGCCTATCTGGACCACCGGACCACTCTAGGCGGCTTAAGGTGCTACAATGTTTTTGTCTTCTTCTCCTTTTTTTGCCTGATATACTAGCACAAATTAGCACAGCTACCTCTTCTAAACCTGCAAATATTGTAACCTAGTTCTTAGTTCAAAGTGAGTATTTCAGTGAAAGTTGAGTACAAAGGAAATGTAGATTTGGTGAAGTGTGTTGCCTTTTTTTAAAAAAAAATAACAGAGTGGTGTGGAAATGGGGTGAGATGGCTGGACAGTGTCTGTGAAGCAACCAACATGAAATTGACACACCTGCGGGAGGCAGTGGAAGATAGGAGGGCCTGGCATGCTCTGGTCCATGGGGTCACGAAGAGTCAGACACGACTAAACGACGACGATGAACTTTTGATTGAACACGGATAAACATGATACAGACCAAATGTGGATAGATCCTGCCATCTGTACTTTGTGATTTAAAAATGTGCTGCTATATGTATATTTTATTCAAGATGTGTATTTGATTTCATTAGAAAGAGCTGCTGTTTTGTGTGCTTTGCTCAGCGATCCCACTGAAGCTAAGTACTGCATGAAGTGAAGATGCTTTACAATTCAATACCATGCTTAATTTTTATAATTTCTTTTGGTCAAACAGCCCTGTGCTAGTTTAAAAAGAAGTGGGGGTGGGAAGGGAAGGTAGCTGTTTTCTACACTGTTTAATACAGAAGAGGAGTTTTACCTGTTGCAAGTTTAAACAGATTTTTTAAAGATTAATATTTAACATGGAATGAACATTAAGCAAATTAAAATTTTTACCCTAAGTCCTGCTGGAGAAATGCTTGAAAATGTTCCCTCTTTGCATTTGAACCCTGAGGATCTCAGTTGGAGCGCACACATGTTCATACCCCAACATGCTAAACAAAAAAATCAAGTTGTCCACATTAATAATCTTGGTGGCAACCATAAAATCAATGTGTTCCATTAATAATAACTTATTACTACCGTGTTCGTTTTAGCAAGCCAAAAAGGAGAGAAACAATTAAAAAGTCTGGAGGCTGGAAATGGCTGGTGTTCAGCACAGCTTCAGCTTGGCCATTTGAGATGTCAACAGCTCTTACAGAAACGGTCAGACCTCCACATCCTATCATGAAATCGACTCAGTTTTTCTTAGGTCCCGTCTCCCTCTCCATTTATGGAAGGAGGAATCTTGACTTAAGAGACAGCTGGCCATGGCCTTGCATCATTCAGTGGATGGACAATGTGGTTCACCATAGGCGGTGTCCACACCACTATGAACACACCTACTTGAAAATACATAAATAGCTACTCAAATCCCTGTTCATTTCATCTAGTGGGGAAGAACAACAACCACAAAAATCTGATGTGTGTGTGTGGTTTTTTAATGGGTGTGTGTGTGCGATCTGTGGATTCCACCCCCCCAAGGCCTTGTCTTTTGCATATAAACATGTGTATTGAACAAAGTAAAAAGTTTCAGATGATTATTTATTTTCAGAAAATGCAAGGTATTTCAGGTTTGGCTTTGTTTGTTTGCTTTGTTCTGTGTTGTTTTGCTAATGACCTTGGTGATGGTTAAAAAAAACCCTCTTGTCACCCACCCCCAGTGAAGAAGTGGAAAATCTAGCTGGGGTTGACAATTCTTCAATGTGGTATTTTGGTGTCTGTAGACAGTCCCTTTTTCATCATAGATAAGAAAATCTGTGCATATTTGTTAGATCCTTTTGTGTGGCAAGATCATGTCTAACAGTGGTCTAATCTGGCATATGCAGATTAGACCACTGTAATGCGCTCTATGTGGGGCTGCCTTTGAGGCTGATGCGGAAACTTCAGGTGGTGCAGAATGCTGCGGCCAGACTCCTTACTGGAGTGAGAAAACACCATCATATTTCTCCTACGCTGGCCGCATTGCATTGGCTGCCCATCTGTTTCCGCGTCAACTTCAAAGTTTTAATGCTTACTTATAAGGCCCTAAACGGTTTAGGACCTCGATACTTGGTGGAATGCCTACTTCCACCAAGGTCTACCCGGATCACCCGCGTGAGTCAGGAGGTGAGGCTGAGGAGCCTGACGCCCAGAGAGGCCCGGAAGGAGAAGACACGAAACTGGGCCTTCTCGGCGGTGGCTCCTCGCCTTTGGAACAATCTCCCTCCGGGAATACGCGCGGCCCCTACGCTGGGCATCTTCAAAGCCCAATTAAAAACATGGTTGTTCATTCAGGCCTTCCCTCCAGCCAATTCTTGATTTTCTTCTTCTTCTTACTTTTCCTATTTTTTAGTTTATTCTAGTTGTTTGGTATCAGCCATGTATTTGTTGTGTTTTATTGTTTAATTTTATATTGGAAGCCACCTAGAGTGGTCCATCGGGCCAGATAGGCGGGGTATAAATCAAACCAACCAACCAACCAACCAGCCAGCCAGCCAGCCAACCAACCAACAACAACAACAACAACAACAACAACAACAACAACAATGTTGTGACCATTCTAAATTAGAAACAGGCATAAAGAGCTGGTCCAGCAATTTGTGCTAGTTTGTTTCAGATGAAGAGGTGCTCAGTGCTTCAAAGCCCCACCTCCTCCAGCAGGTGCCCATTCAGAGGCAGCAGCCTGGCCTCCCTGCCCTGCCTCCTCCGGGCACTGCCTTTGAGTTGGCCAGCTGCCAGAGGTGGCAGGGCTTTGAAGCAGTGAACACCTGCTCATCTGATAAAGGAATGAGTGGTTTGTACCCATCTTTGTTCTGAATCTTATGACTCTCAGTGTAATACTGTGTTGTGGAATTCTTTACATGTCTAGGAGAATCCATTTAGAATCCTGTCTATTACCCAAGTTCCCATTTATGGTATGGGGAGAATGAGGGTGAAGCTGGCATATGCAGAGATGGTAGTGATGGATAGGGCTCACTTACATACTCCCTGCCTCTAGCTGAGTTTGATGAAGTCTAGGTGTTATGCTTCTCTGAACATACTCATCTCTTTTTTTATTTGAGAAGCTAAGCATGGTTAGGCCTGACTAGTATTGGTTGGGAGACCAAATATCCAGTACCTCCAGATGTGGCCTTCACTGGAAGTTTTTAAATAGACTCAGTGAACCTTGAGCCCCTTCCAGCTCTACAGTTCTATGCATCTATGAATCCTACCTGAAATTGCTAGGGCTGCTGGTAGTATAACTCTGCAGTACTAGGCTGGATGGACTGCTGGCCTGATCAAGTGCTCAAATCCTGTTGCTCAGCAAAGCTGCAGAATTGGGGAAACAGTGGCATAATAGGAGCACTATTCACAATGCCCTTGTAAATGTGGCTGCACCATGATGGGAGCCACACGACCAACTGTGCAAATAATTGCACAGTCCACATTGCTTGGGGGCAACGCCCAGCAAACTTAAGTTATGCAAAGACAAACAAACAGGATTTCAACCATCATAAGACCGTTTCTTATAATCCTCTGTCTCTGTGGTGGGCTGCTTTATTATAAATGATAAGCAATCATCCCTATGAATTACAAAGAAGTAGTGTATTTTTCTTGGAAAAAGTGTTTTCTTCTCGAAGGGCAAAATTAGTGCCAAAGGAAAGACCAGCAAATTATAATGGGATGCTCCATTCCTCATGACCAGATAATATTCTTTTTGTCTCCACAAGTATACCGGGGCCTCTTAAACATATTTTACCTCCGTGTTCAGGGTGAGCCATCTGAGTTCCTCCCCCTCTCTATTCCCTTAGTCTTTTGATATAGACTTATCATTTATTTATTAGAATGGCTTAATTTTTAATTGGAGACTCTCAGTTTCTAAGCTGCCTCTGCTACCCAGCTGGTTCCCTGGTGAAACATTCCCACTCGGCTGTTCTGACCTGAGCACACTATTTTTTTTATTTTTATTTTATTTCAGTTTCATCTTGTTCTCTGGATTAGACCGGGGGTTTAATCTAGAGAGAGCTGCCCTCGGGGCAGAACAGTTCACTGCTGATGTTATAAATACTTCCCTTTGCTTCTGAACAGTTTCTTGTGCTTTCTTCAATTTCAGCATGTTAGGAATCAGATCCTTATTTTCTTTCAGAAAGAGACCCCAAATGCGAAAATATTTGATCAGAAAGTTTATTGTGCTCACCCATTCGGAATCATGGTGGAGAATGGTTTCAGAGTGCTTTTATTCTCCTGTACCTGAGAAATTTAAATAGTGGGCTGTTCATTGAATGCTGTTTATACACACATGTACTACCTCTGTGGTTCAGTGTACAGTGGTGCCTCGCAAGACGAGCGCCCCGATGAAATCGCATCACAACGAACTTTTTGCGATCGCAAAAGCGATCACTTTACGATGTTTTAAATGTTTTTTTTTCACTTTGCGATGATCGGTTCCCTGCTTCGGGAACCGATTCTTGAAAAACAACGATTTTTGGGCAGCTGATCAGCGGTTTCAAAATGGCCACCGGGTAAAAACAAATAGCTCCCTGCTCTTTTCTGGGACAGATTCCTTGCTGCACGGGCAGCGAAAATGGCCGCCCTAAGGAGGATCTTCGCTGGACAGTGAGTTTCAAGCCCATAGGAATGCATTAATCGGGATTTAATGCGTTTCTATGGGCTTTTTTATTTTGCATTACAACGTTTTCGTTCTACAGCGATTTCGCTGGAACGAATTTACGTCGTAATGCGAGGCACCACTGTACTTATATTGTTGTTTAGAACTCTGACTGCGTATAAATCTCCCAATCTGACATGTGCAGATTTGGCACAGTGGATCAGAACATAATTTAACTGGCTGTGATATGGCTCCCTCACTGTGTGGAATCTTACTTTTTGGATAAAACCCAGGCTCTGATTATTATAAGAAATGGGCACAAACTGGGAAAACAGTAGTTCGTGATGTTCATGGTTCATCACTGTTCATGAATCCACAAACTGAACCAAGAACTTTCAAGAACTTTCTAACAAAATGAACAGTTTTGTGGGTTGTGCAGTTCAGGACTTCCGGGAGCAGTAGAATGACCCCTATGTGAATTAGAGATGCCAAACTCACAGTGAGTCTTCAGCTGGCTCTCTTCACCACCTTCTCCAAGTGGGGCAAAGATTGCATTTGAGACATCTGAGTTATACCCACCCCCCACAAAGCAGGTTTTTCTCAGGAAAGTGCTCTTTGACCAGCTGCCAAAAGTCCCAAATCACATAAACCACAAAGTGTACAAAACCACCAATGCCAATAATACTTGGGCAGACATGTTTCCCTTAAGTGCCCCCAAACAAACCACAAAATTACCCAATTTGTGGGGAACTTTGCTTTGTGGTTTATTTCTGGCCCACCTCTATTCATTATTTGACCGGGAACATAGCATTTGGCTGAAAATTTTACACAGCCTTGGGCCCAAATAGGGTAGTTTCTGCAAACAGGATGACCCTATGTTTGCTGCATTTCTACAAGCAGGCAGAGCCCATTCTCTCTGGGCAGCCTTTTCCTTAGTGACTGGCTACCTAAGAGGGGTTTTTTTTTAAAGAGTCTGTTGAGTTTTTATTGCTTTCAATGTGTTTTAAATACTATATTTATTTACTCATTTTAATATATTTTTAAAATTCTTTAAAAATGTAATTATGTATTGTTTTTAAATTTTCATATTTTTTCTTTCAAAACAGTTGCCTTGGGCACTTTTTTTAGGAGAAAGCTGGGCTATAAATATTTTAAATAAATAAATAAACATACCAACAAATGGTTGTTGTGGGTTTTTCGGGCCCTTTGGCCGTGTTCTGAAGGTTGTTCTTCCTACCGTTTTGCCAGGCTCTGTGGCCGGCATCTTCAGAGGACAGCACTCTGGTGCTCTGGTGTAGTTTGCTTGGGAGTGGAGTATTTATGACTGTGAGATAGGCTTTTGTCCTTTTCAGGAGATGGGTGATTAGTGTGTCTTGTTGTGGGTATAGTGTTGTGATAAGGAGGAGAGATGTTGTACAAACAAATGTTGTGACCTTCAAAAAACAGCCCCCACCACTTTGAGAATTTTTGTATGGTTATAACAAAGGTTTGCCACAGTGATAGCACTCTCTTTTTGCCAGCATCTAAATTGATATGGCTTGGGGAAAAAATGAAGACCTTTCACCTTGTCATGGTGGCAAGTTGATGGAGCCTCTCTCTCTACTAAGATGCTTGTGGTAAGAACAATGGAGTGAGGACAATATGCAGACAGAGAGATCTGATTGGTTATGTAGCATTATGACATTCCAGTGTGATCCCTCATTAATTAGAAAAGGGGCAGTATCATACAGAAAATAGACCTCAACCAATAGGAAACCTTGACATCTAAGCGTTCAGCCTGAAGGCAGGCGGTGCATCATGGCCTCTCCCAATTTGAAGAAACCCTTGTCCAGCAGGCTGAGGCAAAGAGGCAGTCCTGAAATCAGAAAAACCAGGGAGCTGGACAGGGGACAGATTGTATTTGTCTCCAGTGTGGAAGGGACGGTCACTCGCGAATTGGCCTTCTCAGCCACACCAGACGCTGTCCCAAGTCCTCTGTTCAGAGCACGCTACCATAGTCTTTCGAGACTGAAGGATGCCTAACCTAATCTAATCTAACACAGAAAACCAGTGATTTCTGTCTGCATAAACAGAGAAAGGGATGCAGTGACTGGGAACTACTAGAAATATGGAAATCATTTCAAGTAATGGCATGGCAGAGCCCAAGAGGTAGGTCACCAAATGTGACAGCTTCAAAAGATTATCATAGAGGCTGAGCTTATCCATGACTGCCAGCTTTAATAATTATATATTAATGCCAATAAATGCCATGCTACAGGGAAACATGAGCAGGACAGTGCTTTCTGTTTGCTGGCTCCTAACAAAGTACAGCAAGGAAATACAACCGAGACAGACCCTAGGGAGGGAGTGATCAGAGTGAGTGAACAAGGAAAGATAACAGGAGTTTGACGGGGGAGGCCAAGGGGGAGGAACCTAACAAAAGTTTTGATTTCTTGAGGTAGTTCTATATTAGTAGACTTTGCCAGTATCCTTCAAGTCAGACAGAACAAAAGGAACGGTGCTTATAGATGAACAGAAGAAAGTAAAAAAAGGTAACAGGAATTATGGAGGGAAGAGACATTTCAGTGATGATGACCTGCAAAGTGTGTGCAATGTTTTATCTTTGTGCCTGAGAACAACACAGTGTACAGATGCACCAAGAAAAAACTGGTGGCGCATTTTGAAGAACAAGTGAAAACCTGGAGCAGTGAGCGGCCATGTTTAAGGCTATAAGACAAGATGTAGAGTACTGTAGTTTTCTGTGTATATGACCCCCCCAATGTATAAGACGACCCCCAATTTTGACCCTTGCTGGACGCAGAGGAGCAGTCAATGGGCAAGCGTGAAAGGTGGAGGCAGTTGTGCTTGGCTACCTCTCGCAGCTGCCCATTGACTGCTGCCGCTGCCTTCAGATCACCTCATCCAGCGTCACCCAAGATAACATGTCCAAGGAGGAACTACAGGCAGAAGCTCAACAGGCCACCATTCCATAATTCCCTCTCACCTTGCCGGAGGAACGCAAACACTAGAAGAGTTTGTAAAAATGCATGCCCCCACTCCCACCACCTAGATGGGCTGCAACCAAGCCCAAAACTCTTTCTCCCCCCCAATCAGCGTGTGACCCAAAACACACCACAAAGAGCCCCCAATCTCCTGACTTTCTTCCTTGAGTGTCCTTCTCCAGGGCTATTTTTAAATGGGCTGCCTCCCTTCCCAGTCTTAAAGAGGCCCCATCCTGCTTCCGTTGGTGAGAAAACAAGTGAGGCACTTGTGCGGTCAGCAAAAAGCGTCCCCCTTACCAAGGCTGGCAGAGTGTGAGCGACCTTTTGCCTGGGCATTGTGGGAATTGCCACATCTTGACTTGCGAGAATGTGGAGAGAGATGGGGCAGGGAGAAAAAATAACCTCCAAATATTACAAAAAGTTCATTTTGCCTCTGTCCACATAATATGTTCACTGTGACTTTGTGGTGGCAGCAGCAGTCCATGGGCAGCCACAAGAGGCGGCTGAGCGTGGCTGCCTCTGTCAGCTTCCCATTTACTGCTGCTGCTGCCGCTGCTGTCGGATCACCTTCTCCAGCGCCACTCGCAGGCTCCCTTTGGGGCAGGGGACAAGGAAGCGACATGAGCTGGAGGTGAGCCCCAGGACTGGCTTCTTTGCCTCTGCCTCCTTCCATGTATAAAAGGGCCCCTCCATTTTTCCTCTAATGATTTTAGGAAAAAGTGTGGTCTTATACACAGAAAAATACAGTATATAGACAGAGCTCTCGAGCAGTAGCAGCCAAAGGAGGCACTGAAGGTGGAACAACAGCACAAAGAGTTAGAGACTGCTGAGGAGAGAACAAACATAATGGAGGAAGAACCACGGAGACATGTCACAGAAGCAAAAGAAGGAGAAGACACTCTTCACCAGTGGAACTGCAAAACCGCTTTCAGATTCTTGAAGAAGAATCTGGCAGACACCATGCTGAAAAAGACATGCAGGAGTCCCCATGGGAAGACACGAGAGAGACTGAAGCTCAGCAAAGCAGAGTCATTGAAGCCACACGCTACAAAAAGAAGAGAAGAGTAGTTGTAGTAGGAGACTCCCTGATGTGTGGGATTAAAAGTGAAGATACATGGACCCACTAGGTATGCTGTCTCGCTGGAGGACAAATTAGGGATGCGGCAGAAGGATTGCCATCATTCATAAAATCTATGGATCCATATGCTTTTCTCCTCACTCATTGGGAACAAATGACAAAGCCCAGAAGAACTACAGTATAAAGAAATTACATTAAATGGTTGTTCTGGGTTTTTCGGGCTCTTTGGCCATGTTCTGAAGGTTGTTCTTCCTGACGTTTCGCCAGTCTCTGTGACCGGCATCTTCAGAGGACCGCAACCTGTACTCTGGTGTAGTTGGCTTAGGAGTGCATTATTAATTACATTAGTTTAATTACATTAAAGTTTAATTACATTAAACTTTGAAGCTTGGAAAAGGAAACAAGGATTTTGGGATCCAAATAGTCTTCTTGTCCATTATATCAGTATTCAGAAGAGGAATAAGAAAGGAAAGGAAAATATTCTGGGTGGACAACTGGCTACAAAGGTGGTCCCAACATAAAGGATTTGGATTTTGAAGCCACAGGCTACATTTCATGGAAGATGAACTTCTGACAAGTGATAGGCTGCAGCAAAATCAGCTCTTGTGTTTCAACAGGACACATGACTCGCTGCTATTCTGAAAATCTTTAGATTTCACCCTTGGAATTCTAGAACACAGAGACTGTACTCTCATAAAAATACTTAGGCTGATGCAACTTTGTTTTAACCCTGACTTTCTATAGCCTCATTGTGCCTTAATGTTCTCAGAAATGATTGTAATTCACACTGCCGTGGGATAATGCTTTCTTGAGAGAGTTGTAAATACTGCCCCACCGCCTGTGTCTAGATGAGAATCTGGTACCAACAGAAGAAACCAATTTATTTTACTACGTGCTGTACGGCCTAGAAAAAATAATTGAAGTGTCCTTCGTTGTGCTCCTGTATTTAGAATTATCTATTGATTAGATGGCAGGCCAGTTCCAACCTAACAGCCTTGCAACTTTGCCTTAAGCTGCCAGCTTTAGAGACAGCATTTATTGCTATGCCTTACATTGGGTGGGGGGCTTGATCTTACCACATTTAGCACCTTGGAGATGGGATGTTTCATCAGATTATTGTAGATCCAAAATGGGTCTGGCACACAATCATACCATGCCTGGTCAGCTGGAAATAATGTCTGGTTTGAGCATGGGTCAAAGGACTGGCGTAACTAGCAGGACTGACCTTTTGCATGGTTTGTTGAGTTGCTGAATTGGTTATGTCTGCAAATGCAGTGTTTTCTATCTGTCCCTGTCTGTCGGTCTGTCTGTCCTTCCATCCCTCTACAATATGCATGCTGTACAAAGGGTATTCTGCAGTTTTTAAGTAAGAAAAATGTAGAACCCTGTACCCATGCAAACTAGTGCAATAGCCAGATGTAACTTCAATCCATTGAAGGATGAGCTGGATGATGTTCTAGAGCAGTGGTTCCAAACTTTGGATAACCCAGGTTTTCTTGGATTACAGCTCCCAAGAACCCTGGCCAGCACAGCTGGTGGTGAAGGTTTCTGGGAACTGCAGTCCATGAACACCTGGGGTTATGCAAAGTTGGGGACCATTGCCCAAGAGAGTTGCCCTGGGGCCTGAACCCTTGACCACTTGAGACTGATGCTCAGAGCTCCGTAGCTGCCAATCTGAAAACTTAAGAGAATCTTCCCAGGAGGTGCCCATATCTGCAAGTTAGCTTTCCACAGCTCCCCTCCCTTTCCAATCTAGTTTTCCTGGCCACTTTTAATGCTGTTAAGGAAAAAGGAAGGAAGGAAAAGTAGACCATGGCAATTAAGTCCAACCCCCTACTTAATGTAGGGATCCAAATCAAAGCAGACCTGATAAATGGTTGTCCAATTTTCTCCTGAATGCCTCCAGTATTGGACTGCTCACCACCTCACATGGCAATGGGTTCCATTGTCACACTGCTCTATCAGTTAAGATGTTTTTCCTAATATTCAGCCTAAATCTGGCTTCCTGTAACTTGAGCCCATTATTCCATGTCCTGTACTCTGAGATGATCAAGAACAGATCCTGCTCCTCCTCTATATTGCTACTTTTCAAATATGCTATCATATCTCCCCTCAGTCTTCTTTTCTCAAGGATAAACACGACCAGTTCTTCCAAGCTTTCCCCATGGGGCTTGGTTTCCAACCCCCTGATAATCCTTGTCACCCTCCTCTGAACTTGCTCCAGGTTTTTTTGGAATCCTTCTTAAACTGTGGTGTCCAGAACTGGACACAGTATGCTAGATGAGGCCTACCCAGTGCCAAAGAGAGGGGAACTAGTACCTCACAGGATTTGAAGACTATGCTTCTGTTAATGCATCCTAAAATTGCATTTGCCTTTTTTGTAGCCATATTGCATGTCCCATAAGGAGCGTGCCCTACTGGAAATATCTATTTTAGAAGGCTACACTGAATAATCTAGAACTGGGGTTGGCAAGATGGTAACCTGCAGATACTTTCAGCCACCCACCATCTGTGTGCATTGATCATGCTCACTGGAGTTGGCAGGAGATCTAGTCCAGAACATCTGGAGGGAACAGATTGTGTATGCAACCCGTGGATGGAACGGATTGGATATGCACATCCTATTGCAAAGGACCATTGAACTGAATGGTGAAACAGTGAAGAGCATTCTTTTCCTACAATGGAATTCACACCATTTCTCACCTTATTTCTGCAGCTGGAAGCTCCTGGATGACTGATCATAAAAGGGAGGAAACCAATAACCTTTGAATATACTGTACATTTCGGTAACAAACTTTCTGATTTCCTCCCAATATCCTCTTAATCTCCTTGTGGCAAGTTTTTCATCTAATTCTTCTCTCCCCATCCTGCTGGTCCATGAATATATTCCCTTGACTTGCCACTGCATGTTACAATAATGTGTGTGTGTGTGATAGAAGAATCTGTTCCATGTCCAGATTCCTGATATTCATTCATAAGCTATCAACTAAGCCTGCTTATTGTCAGGCTCTCCTGGATCAGATGTACCAAGGCTTCAATTTCTTCCTTGTATTATTACTTTATTACATCGCTAATCTTTCATAATAAACCTTCCCTGCCTCCCATGACAATAAGAGTAACGTGTGCAAACTTTCTCTTACAACTTATACTGATTCTCAGATCTCATATTCTGGTTTCTGTATCTCGGTCAACAGGTGCCTGCCTTAACATCTGTGTTACAAAAAAGGGACAAATTTGGTGTCTAGAGCAATGAAATCTATCGATTCCCAAACCACGTATATTATAGAAGATCCATAAAAGTCTAAAAGAACTTCTCAAGCAATCAGGGCGTATCTGCATTCAGCCTTATGGCTTGTCATGAGCCTCCTGGAGCAGTGGTCAAACTGCAATATGACTTGGGTTCAGTCCCAGGTAGCTGACTTGAGTTTCACTCATCCTTCCAGCCTTCCAAGGTTAGATAACTGAGTACCCAGTTTGCTGGGGGGAGGGGCAATGTGTAGCTTGCATGTTCGTAGGCATCCTTCAGTCTCAAGAGACTATGATAACGTGCTCTGTATGGAGGACTTGGAACAGTGTCTAGTGTGGCTGAGAAGGCCAATTTGAGAGTGACAGTCCCATCCACTCTGAAGACAAATACAATCTGTCCCCTGCCCAGCTCCCTGATTTTGCTGGTTTCAGGACTGCCTCTTTGCCTCGGCCTGCTGGACAAGGGTCTCTTCAAATTGGGAGAGGCCATGATGCACCGCCTGCCTCCAAGCTGAATGCTCAGATGTCAAGTTTTCCCATCTGTTGAGGTCCATTCCGAAGGCCTTCAGATCCCGCTTGCAGATATCCTTATATTGCAGCTGTGACCTTCCTCTGGGGCAATTTCCCTGCAATAAGTGCATAACTAAATTGTAAACCACCCAGAAAGAGCTTTAAGCACTGTGAGGTGGCATATAAACACTACACTTTACTTTTGTTTTTGCACATATTCTGTTTTTCATACCCCTTTATCTGATCCATGTCCTATTCTGTCATTTTTTTTTTAAAAAAGGTGCCTCTTAATGCACACATTTTTACATGAATTTGAAAGCATGTGGATTGCTTGAGAGCATTCTTCCTATTGACTAAATGCATTCTCCCCATTGACAGAGTGGCCCAAATCCTCTTAGCAAATTAGCCTGGTGATTATGAAATCACAGTAGCCTTTATCAGTTGCATGTTGACAACTCAGAATGCCACTGCTAAAGACTGTGGTGATGTCTTAACTTGGGGAAAATCACCTCCAAAAGTTACACCACTTGTACTACACATCACAGCAGTTGCATTCTTAGTTATATGACAGCATGCAACTGATAATGTCTACAATGATTTCTTAATTTGGGACAATTTGCCTCCAAAAGTTACATCTTTTACGTACCTACACATGTTGGATTTGGGCTAATGTGTGCTATTGTTTGGTCATGTCTGCAGGTATCCTTCATTGTGAGCTTTTTGGAACTGATTGAAAAGGGCCATCTAGGGTAAACCCATTTGAATAAATGGAACTGATGGTGACGTTGGCTCACCAAATCTCCACTGACCCACAGGAACTAATTTAGTGCATCTTACTTTGCTAACCACGTGTGACGTGGTGGTGTTGCAGGCTAAACTGCAGAAGCCTTTGTGTGCTGCAGGGTCAGAAGACCAGCAGTCGTAAGATCGAATCCACGCGACTGAGTGAGCTTCCGTCGCTTTGTCCCAGCTCCTCGCCAACCTAGCAGTTCGAAAGCATGTAAATGCGAGTAGATAAATAGGTACCACCGCGGTGGGAAGGTAAACAGCGTTCTGTGTATAGCCACGCTTGCCACGTGACAACAGAAACTGTCTTCAGACAAACGCTGGCTCTATGGCTTGGAAACGGGGATGAACACCGCCCCCTAGAGTCGAACACGACTGACAAAAAAAATGTCAAAGGGAACCTTTACCTTTACCTTACTTTGCTAACCAACAGGATTTCTGCCAATGTTTTGAACACAGAGATGCAAAATTAAAAATTACATTTGTACTTGCAAAAATATTACACTTGCACCTTACCTGACTGAGATAGACTGTGACAAAGTAACCTGCCTAATGTTTAAGTGCAGGTGGGCAACCTCAAGGTCCTTCATCTCCCTCCTTGTGGTTCATCTGAGACAGAATGGGTAGCTGTTTGTATCAAAGGACACCTTCAAAAGGAGGACCGTCCACTGGCAGTCCTTTTGGTGTCAGACTCTCTTCCTTAGTAAGAACATTCGGCTATTCTAGAGTCCTCCCCTGTCTCTTATACCAGAAATTGTGGCAGAGCTGTTTCCTGAAATACAATGATAAATTTGAAAGGGCAGAAGCTCATCATGATATTTCCCACAGCTACCCTCTGTAAAGACAGTCCAAAATGATTGATTTGGGTCAACACATGAGTTCTAGAAGTTTTCATTTCCTCCAGGAACAGATGTTTTGTAAAGCCATTGGCTCTTGTCTGCATATTCAAAAACAAACCACTCTTGTATAGATTGTATTACAAATGGGCCAGCTTGTAATTATTGCTCCTGGAAAAACACATTTCTCTCCTAGAACTGTGAGGATTGCGGCTAAGCTCGGAGAGCACAAGGAAGGCTATGCAGGGTGTCTGGGGATGATGTAGTCCCTGCTAATCAGAGAGTCTTCATGCTTCAAGCCCGTAACCTCTGGCTCCACTACACGACTGCCTATCATAACTTTGTTCAACCCTGTTTTAAAAACCTTCTAATAAGTCACCAGGTCATGGTGCAGCAGACTAGTGATATTTTTTCGCTTGCTCATAGGCACTTACAGGAGACATCTCAGAACACCAGGTCAACAGCACTGTTCCAAGATATTCCCTTAGCACATGCTACCTCTGATCATCCTTACTGTAACTGGCAACCACAAATACCTTTATCTTCTGTGAGCTTGTGTACATTGGCTTTAAGTCAACCATACTGCGGCCGTAGTTTGCATTTAGAGGGTGAAATGAAATAGTACAGGTACATATGAAAGGGCCTGCCTGGCCGGTGTCACTTCTGAGTCTCTTCACTCATAAGCGTGTTCCGTTCTTCTACAGTAATCAGTGCACATCAATGTTTCTAGGGGCACAAACATTTATATATAGTTATGTATTTAAATAAACATCTCATATTTTCAAACTCTGCATCCTTATGTAATGCACATTTTTGCAACCCGTTGTTTTATGTTTCAGTAGGCACCATGCAGTAGGCACTCAGGAAACCAACCCTGAGTGCTCACTGGAAGGACAGATCCTGAAGCGGAGGCTCCAGTACTTTGGCCCATCTCATGAGAAGAGAAGACTCCTTGGAAAATACCCTGATGTTGGGAAAGTGTGAAGGCAAGAGGAGAAAGGGGACGACAGAGGATGAGATGGCTGGACAGTGTCTGCGAAGCAACCATCATGAATTTGACACAACTCCGGGAGGCAGTGGAAGACAGGAGGGCTTGGCATGCTCTGGTCCATGGGGTCACGAAGAGTCGGACATGACTTAATGACTCAACAACAACAGGCACCATGCTGCTGTCATTAGAATGTTGTTGTGTACTGTTGCTTCTGACTAATGTCCACCCTGTGAACGAGCAATCTCCAATCTGTCCTGTCCTCAACAGCCCTGCTCAGCTCTTACAAACGTAAGCCTGTGGCTTCCTTTAGGGAATTGGTCCACCTTGGATATGGTCTTCCTCTTTTCCTGCTGCCTCCCATCTTTCCCAGCATTCTTGTCTTTTCCAGAGAAGAAAAAACAAATAATGTTTTTAACAACTCGTATTTGACCCTTTCCCTGCAGTTTCATTTTATTTTTAGAGTTTACGCCCTGAAATACATAGGAATGGATGCTGCACTGTCATCACATTACGGCTTTATCACTTTGCTATTTATTTACCTTGATGGCTGTTCTCTTTCTCGTTCCTCTAACCGCAAGCCATTGATTAACTCGTATTGTGAACTGAAAATTAGGTTTAATAGTGCAGGGCTATACTGAATGACAAAAAGAATGAAGCAAGGAAGCACTGAAGAGCAAACGCAGGGAGAGATGAGGTGGTGTAGTACTTAATACATAAGCAAAGGGCCGCCCGTTTGGATTCAGGTATTTGTTTGAAGAGCACAGTGCCTGAATCAAATATACAAAATACATCTGAAGTGGCCCACTTGGTTCAGCTCTGCTTTTAACCTCTGAAGTGGAAAGTAATTACAAATTTTCCCCAGAATTACCTCGACCATCACCCCATCTCACTGTATTAGATCCTCAAGCATTCTTGAGTGTCTGTCATCAAGATGTAGTGGTTTGTCAATTGGAACTCCAGCACCAGTCTCTTAATTAGAGATGTGCCAAAGTAGCTGAATTTAATGGGGCTGGCTGGCAGAAAGCTCCCTTGCCGACCCCATTCCTGTTTAATGACAGGCTTGCAGATTAATGTCCACAGAAACCGCATGTATACGCCTTCTTCTTCTTCTTCTTCTTCTTCTTCTTCTTCTTCTTCTTCTTCTTCTTCTTCTTCTTCTTCTTCTTCTTCTTCTTCTTCTTCTTCTTCTTCTTCTTCTCCTCCTCCTCCTCCTCCTCCTCCTCCTCCTCCTCCTCCTCCTCCTCCTCCTCCTCCTCCTCCTCCTCCTCCTCTCCAAAACTGCGATAAAAGTTGCTATGGCGCCAACATCTTCAATTTGCACTTTCACTGTGCTTTCAAGTATCACTTTGCTTTCGAGCATATTTTATTCTGGACCCTGCCGAACACTAGTGTGATACAACCTACCGTGGCACTGAATAAACAAATGAATAGCTGTGGGTCCTAAAATTGATAATTACCAAGGATGGGAGTGGGGGGGGGTAGGGAGAAATGTTCTGACTGGCTGTCCACAGGGTGTGGATACAGAATACCTATGAACATTCTATCTTCTCAGGAAGCAAAACTCCATTCACACACAGAGAGAGATGCTTTCTATTTAAATCGGAGGACCTGATCACACCAGCCAAATGTACCCCAATTATACCTCAGTTAGATGGTGGCATAAATTTCCAGTCACACAACGCATGTCCATGATTGAATCATTTTCCTGGTCAGCAATGTTTCTGTGGTTTATTTCCCCCCTCACTGGGAGGGTTGTATTATTATGTTCCAATGATGTATCAGATCATTCCGTACTGGTATTGCATGTGTGAACATCCCAATCAATTATTTTCCAATCACAAGTCCCCAGGGAAAGGAGCCACATGACTACCACATGGCTGCTCTGAGTTTTTATTTATTTATTTTTCACGGCCAGCATATTGATGTATAAATAAATCCATGCCAATAGCTTTACAGCTGGGGACGTCCCCCAACTCCACCAAGTATGCCAGGGCATTGATAGAAATTACATCGCTCCACTTACTTCTGGCATGGGGAGGTGGGCCCATTGTGTGGAATGCATTTCTTCAAGACACAGTGGCACCACAGATAAAATGTTCTCGAATGAGAAACCTTTCCCAGCATATTTATGAATCAATAAAGTATATAATATATAAAGGAAGACACTGCAGTGCCCTAGGAAACAAGAGAAAAAATAAATCGGTTCCACAGTGTAGCCAGCCATAACATTTCAAATACGAGGAAATGAATTGGTAGCATTAAAACAAATGGGAATGTTTGTTCCAGTATATATACCACATGACCACGATTCAGTACAACAGAGGTATGGAAAGAATAATCAGAACTGGGGTTTATTTGGCTGGAGTGGTCACTTCCTGTATCAGATTTGAGATTTGAGATTAGGAATCCATCAGTCTCGAGAGACTATTGGTATCGTGCTCTGCATGGAGGACTTGGAACAGCATCTAGTGTGGCTGAGAAGTCCAATTTCCTGAATCAATAAGGCAATTATTTAACTTTTTTTATACTTATTCTGGAGTTTGTAACCTGCAATTCTTTTACTTCCTTTCTTTCCGCTCCTCATGGAATATTGAAGACAGCGAAAATAATACCCTGTTACGAACGCAGCCTGTTGTTTCCCAGGTTTGAACCATCTATCTCCTTCTCCATTCACTCTTCCCCCTTCCGCCATCCTCTTCCTCATGGCATCATTCACGGGAACTTCAGTGTTTTATGTGAGAAAATAGGAATGATAACTGTAAATATGCCTTAATGTTTGGACTGTTTGTGAAAAAAAAAAGAATATAAACATCATTCATGCTGTTGCTAAGCGTTTGCCCAGCAAGTAGACGAGAACAGCAATGGGCAGCAGCAGAAGACACAAAAGACAGCCAGTTACACAATCGTCTCTCAGTCTGAATGACCCCAGAGAAGCTATTTCTGGACAACATGTGGCATGTGTGTATGTGTCTCTGCATGTCTGTGGACCATACATGCCCGAGAAATGGTATCACTGTTGTTGTTTTTGTAATCATTTTCAGTATTGTTGTCAAGCAGGTAGTTGTCAAGCCACAGACAATCCACAGCTTTGAAAAACTGCTTTCTTTGACAGACAATTCCCAGGATCCCACAGCTAGAAATGGGGTATTTCATTGCTGCCCAGAGAAAAAATGGAAGTGACTATGACACCATACGGGCCAACATTGGGGAATAGCTTCCCCAACTCCCAGGGTCTCATGTGCTTCTGATATACATTACTGCTGCTGCTGCTGCTGCTACTCCTACTAATAATAATAACAATAACAATAACAACAACAACAATAATATACTACTACTACTACTACTACTACTACCACCAATAACAACAACAACAACAACAACAACAACAACAACAACAACAATAATAATAATAATAATAATAATAATAATAATAATAATAATAATAATAATAATAATAATAATAATAATAATAATAATAATAATAATAATAATAATAATAATAATAATAATAATAATAATAATAATAATAATAATGTGCCATCAAGTCAGTTCTGATATATGATGACCCCTTTCAGGGCTTTCCAGGTAGAGAATACTCAAAAATGATGTATTGTTCCTATTTTCTGGGAGTTGCCCTGGGACTGTGCAGCTTGCCCTAGACTATACAGGCTGACTCTTACTTGTAGGAGCAGGGAATCAAACTCTGTTTAGCTGTGTAGCCAGATACCTAAATAACAGAGCTATACAGTCAGTTCACATTCCTTATACAAGCTGTGAATCGCTTCCTGCTGTGGAAGAAATGGAAAAGTTATTATTATTATTTTAAAAAGAATTTCAGTGAACGTCTCCCCAGTGGAGGTGTGCTTCTTTGTTGGGGGTCACCGGATTGTGACCACCCTTCCAGCTCCTCCCCCGTCATGACATGACAAGAGATTGTACAACATTATTTAAAGGAGCCCCTTTTTCAGGGGAAATGTTGTCATCCACACTGGCAGCTGCCATTGTTTTAACAGCATATTTTGGCCCAAGGATCTACATGACAAACATGGAGGTATTCAGAAGGAAGGGAGAGGCATCACCCACCTCATGGCTAATGAGGGAACACTCGGTCGCTGGAAGGATGCCTGCTTTTCTACCACCTCTGCAAAAACAGCCATATTGGCAGGACCATCAGGAAAGTGGTTAGTGGACTTCAGCCCTCTTTTCACCCTTCAAAGTATATTAACCCCAAAAGTCAAATAAATTGTATATTTTAAAAGGAATTTACTGTGCTTCAGGAGAAGGAAAAACCCCATTTTGCAACCTCCACTGCCTTGTGGCTATATCCACTCATGGAAAAGGCTTCAGGAGTTAACCTTGAGACAAAATCCGGAGCTGGGAGTCCCGAAGGCAGTTCGTGTCATTCTGCCAACTCCTGCGATGTCGCTGGAACCAGTTGTATTGGCTCTTGCCTTTCCATTGGACCATTTCAGCAACGTGGAGAGAGGGGATCTGCTGCTTGGGTAACAGTCTATCCTCCATATTACTTTACCCAAAGTTCATGCTCTGGAGAGGACACTTCTCGATTCAGAGCATGTTACCTTAGTCTCTCGAGACTGAAGGATGCCTATGACTGTGCTTCTCATTATTTCTTGGCAACTCAGTGGCTATTGTTGTTAGCACGGCTCAAATTAGATAAGTAATTTGCTGTGTTGCATGCCATTGCAGCATATTCCCAGAAATTTATCGTCATGCTAGTTATTACTCCAAGAAAAACACTGGGAAGTGTTTGTCTTTAGTGGTCTGTTTCTCTTTAGTGGTCAGTTCTGATACTGTGCCTTGATTTTTTAAAATTACAAATGTTAAAAACCAAATATTGTACATCTTTTACTTAGGATCCCCTTAAAAGTAAATTTTGAAAGTAGCTGCTTGCTAATGGTTACATTTAAGTAACATAGATTACACCATTACACCTAAAAAGGTAACTTCATAATTCCTTGTTACATTATCCATTACTCCAAAATTAACTAGTTAGAGGTAACCAAGTTACTAGTTAGCACTAGTTACTTCTAGACTCTGAGCCTGAAATCCTGGGATTCCTGAACCCTATAACTTAGGTAAATATGTTGAATCCACTTTGGCCAGTAACCCTGCTGTGAAGCAGATACTTTTTAATCTCATTTTACTGATGGGAGGAACTGAATGTGAACTATCAATTATAACTTGTAAATCTCTTCCAGAGATATGTTCATCTATGTTCATTCGGAGGATCGATTCTTTATTGATTTTTTGATGCATTAGCTGCGGATTCTTCCTCTAACATGTTTACTTCCTTATAGGAAAAACATCTGAAAGAGAGTCAGCAGAATGCTAGATATGGTGCCAAGAGAATGCATTCGCTTTAACAAGCATAGTCTTTTAGTAAACATGAATCACCCTACAGCATTGGCTGTTTGAGTGTACTCATAAATAGAAAGCTGTAACTGAATGGCAAGTTCCCACGATGCCCTGCAGCAATTCACTGAACCTTATATCCCAGGATACAATTTATGGAAGATGGGTGTTATTTCTGCTCCTCTGCCACACTTTTTCAATATAGATCTAATTATTCCTAAGGAGCAGGAATTGATGAGATCTTAGCTTTGGTTTCTCCCCATTTCCCCTTCTTTCAGTTCATTCGATCTTCCCTCCCCGCGGCTTTGTGTGATTTGCATGCGTTCTCCAGCACAGATATTTCAAGATAACCCTTTCCATCAAGGATGAGAACATTTATGCATATGTGTCAAATCTTTAGGCAGAAAGAAATCCTGAGGCGCCTTTCCTCTCTCAACAAATCTTGAGAGGTGCAAAACTGATACTATCAATACAGTCAAATCCAAAAAAAAACCCCACCCTTTATTAAAGATAACATTTGACCCCATAGTTTTGCAAGCAGTCAATTTTTAAGGAGGGCACCTGTATTAGACTATTGCAGTAAAAACAGCCGTCTTAAGACATATAGGTCAGATTTTATCTGTCACAAGCTTTATTGCACAGTTCAGAGTGTTGGTTTTAACCTATAAAGCCCTAAACGGCTTGGGTCCAAGCTATCTCAAAGACTAAATCTCCCTTTGTGAGCCTGCTGAATTGTTAAGATCATCAAGGGAGGCCTTTCTGTCCATCCTGCAACCTTCATAGGTGCATCTGATGGTGACACAGGAGAGGGCCTCCTCTGTTGCTGCTCCCAGTCTTTGGAACTCCTTCCCACAGTAGGTCAGGCTGGCCTCATCTCTGTCCCTCTGTAAGCCAAAAAAGACCTTTCTCTTCAGGCAGGCTTTCCTTAAATCGCTGTTTGACCAAAGGGGTTTTTAAGGGAGCATGTTATTCTGTGTTTTTAATATTATTCTTATTATGAGTTTTAAAATATGATATTCATTTAATGCTTTTTAAAATATTGCAATAACTTATTATTTGGCTTTTAACTGTGTTTCTTTTAAATGCCATAAGCCGTCTTGGGTTCTTCAGAAGAAAGGCACCATATCAATAATGTAAATAAATACAGACTTTTAAAATTATTATTTATCCCCTTGATGAGTTTAATTTGAACTCATCCCCCAGAGTCGAACACGACTGGACAAAAATTGTCAAGGGGAACTAAGGGGACGTGGTGGCGCTGCAGGCTAAACCGCAGAAGCCTCTGCTGCAGGGTCAGAAGACCAAGCAGTTGTAAGATCGAATCCACGCAACGGAGTGAGAGCCCGTCGCTTGTCCCAGTTCCCGCCAACCTAGCGGTTCGAAAGGATGCAAATGCAAGTAGATAAATAGGGACCACCTTGGTGGGAAGGTAACAGAGTTCCATGTCTAAGTCGCACTGGCCATGTGACCACAGAAGATTGTCTTTGGACAAACGCTGGCTCTATGGCTTGGAAACGGGGATGAGCACTGCCCCCTAGAGTTGAACACGACTGGACAAATATTGTCAAGGGGAACCTTTACCTTTACCTTTACCATCCTGAGTACTGTTTTCTTTCCAAGCTTCCAGGCAGCACAGAGTCTGGTGGTCCTCTTCTTAGGGCCAGAAAGTGAGTTTCTATTGCTGATGTGGCCTCTCAGGCTTGTCGGACACACTTTATTTCTACAACAGCCCCATTTGCAATGTTTTAAGGCTGTTCTCAAGTGGTTGGATACTGCAGTACTGGAGTTTCTCTTCATCTCTATGGTGGGAATGGGGGAAGGAGAGAAGCGAACATTATTTTGGGCTTCCTGGGACCTGTATTGCTTCTGCCCTCAAAGGGGCACTAGTGGCAACGTTCTCATGAGGTGTGGCACCATTCTACAGCACATACGGCCATACCCAGCATTTAGAAACATTGGGACAAGGGTTGGGAGAACTCTTAAAGCATTTGTGTTCATTTGAGCAAGGCATGACATCCTTCCTCAGTTCTCCTGCTTTCTTGGGAATATTTTGAATATTGAAATTAATTTTCATTTTCCCCTCATCTCTCTCACGTTCCTCTACAAAAATCAAGATCAGGCACTATCTTTCCTTAAAGATATGTGAACACTTTGCACAGACAAAAATATTGCCGCCTTCAACTATCTTCTTGAAATATGATGCAAATATCTGTCCCCTTTAAAAAAATAATTAAGACTATGGCTGATGCACTGCATCAGTTATTAAAACATTTTTGGAAATATTTTTGCCTTCTCTTGAAGGATCACTTAAGAAGCTACCGAAGCCGTTGCTGTGAATTTGACTTCTGGGAGTTTCTTGACCTTTCAGACAAGAAAAGTTTTTTTTTAACTGATGCAGCACATCAGCAATAATCTATATGCAGTGAAAAACATTTCCTTCCTCTGCTTTCTGCTGAGCAGGGGAAGTGATTACCATATATACTCGAGTATAAGCAGACCCGAATATAAGCCAAGGCACCCAATTTTACCACAAAAACCTGGAAAAAACTTATTGACTCGAGTATAAGCCGAGGGTGCAAAATGCAGCAGCTACTGGTAAATTTCGAAAATAAATATAGATACCAATAAAATTATATTAATTGAGGCATCGGTAGGTTAAATGTTTTTGAAGATACTGCCCTTCTGAGCTGCAAGATACACTTCACTGCCTGCAGAGGGAGGACTCATACCGGCTGCTGCGGTTATCTACTGCTCTACTGCTGCGTAACCACAAGATGGAGGGAGACGGAGGATACAGGAGGAAGGTTGGAGGAGGAAGGTGGGAACATGAAATAATCAGAAGGAGGAGGATGGGAGTGTCCTGGAAGCGGAAATGCAGTGTCTTTAACCCGGGTCATCTGACCACCCACAGAGGCTGCAAGTGCACGTAGATGAATGGGGGAGTCTGCAGAACACCCGCACTGCAGGGGAGAACATGTAATTTTGACACTGGCTCAAGTACAAGCCGAGGGGGTGCTTTTTGAGGGGAAAATATTGTGCTGAAAAACTAGGCTTATACTCGAGTATATACAGTAATTTGTTAATATCCTGAAGTGGCTTGTTTATCAAGCTGCTTCGGAATACCGGCAAATTCAGACTGCAAGAGTTACTTTGGATCAGTTCCAGCGATCACACATGCTGGAACCCATCCAAATCAGAGTGAGTCTACCCACACCAAAAAAGTAGATGCCCCTTGACAAGGGCCATAAAACAGCAGGTAGGGATGCTTGGAGGTGGGGCTGGCGTGCTCCAACAAAGATTTTGTCTGCCATCTTTAAGAGTGCACCAGCGCATCCCTGCAGCACTCCAAAAAGTGGACTAAACATCCAATGTAGTGAGTCTCTTAGTTGGATTTAAAGCAATTTTGGCATCATCTGCAAGAGGAAAAGATCTCCTTCTGTCTTCCCTTTCCCAGAACAACAGCTTTGAATCTTTGTCAGTAAATAAAGAGCTCCTTGGTTAGGCAATAATGATGATCTCTGGCTTGATGCAGATCTGTTAGTAAAGGTCATTTTGAGTTTAAAGAACCCATTAACAGGCAAATCTCGTTTCTCCACATTCATTAACAAAAGAACACTCATGCTTTTATACAATGTGAGCACTTTCTTGAGGTTGGTGGGGGAGGAATAGAAGGAGGAACCTTTGCTCTCAGATCTTGCTATTCTTTCTTTAACGGCCAAGTACTCCAGAGATATTGACAAACTCTACTTTGTATTCGCCAAAACTCTACTTTGATCAGTGTTTCCCCTCAATTTAGGAAAGGGAAATAAAGTAGACGAAGGCATTGCCTTTGTGCTTTGCTCTGACCTTGATTACGCTTGAGTGGTCCTCTTTTAGCAGTGAAGAGTTGGCAAATTTAATAATAATAATAATTTTAATAATTTACAAAATATAATATAAATCTTGAGAATGATGGACAAGAACTACAAGTACAGCAGTTCAGTCCGGTTCGTTTATGGCTGCAACAGGTGTTCAGCAATTCGGTGTCCCTTCCCCTTCTGGCAGGTGTGTCACAAAAGGGTGACTACTGGATCTTTTGTATCCCAAGATGAACAGTAATAAACAGGAAAGGACCTCACAAGACACATTAATAAATGCAAAATGAATATACTTTATTACCTATTGATTACAATTCTAAATAAAGGGGTTTCATGCATTCAGCACATTCACACCACATACATACTCACCCAAGAGAGAAGAATTCTTTATCTGCATTGTCCAAGTTCCAAAGAAATTAGTTAGTTTCAAAAGTTTTGGTCTCAGCAGACAAATTATGGTTGCCTGGACCCTCTTTTTATATTCCTTTTAGGCGGTTTTTAGGCAGGGCATGTGTGATAGACATTTCTTTGTCTCAGTTTGCTTGCTGGGCATGCTTGGTAGAGGTTTCTTTAGATATATGGTCCTTACTGCTTATTGTGAAGTATGGAATGCTTAATATGTCTTCCATCACTTAGTGGACAGGTGTGGAACCTGCTTTGCTCAGGAGGATCCTCATACCAGGGTCTTCTTAATCCCCTTTGCTCCACTCCCTCAGCAGCAGATGTGTTTTGTCAACTTAGTTCAAAACGTTCACAATTCAAAAGTTGAATTCCTCACGATGAGGGCTTCTAGCTAGAAATACAAAGTCCCATAGTTCCTCTGGTTCTGTTGGTCTCCATCTTTGTGTCCTAACTCTCTCTCTGGTTCTTAACCTGATCCAGGCCCAACATGCACACACCTGACAGGCGCCCATTCAGAAGCCGTGCCATGAGGAGGTGGGGGAAGGAATCCAGGGTGCTGCTTCCGAGTGGGTGCCCACCAGAGGCAACGGGGTGCTGAACCACCAACCACCTGTTGTAGTGGTGAACAAACTGGGCCAAACTGTCAAACTGGCAGTTCATGCTTATCTCTAGACCGTATTAATCATCACTAAAGATGATTAATGCCGATGAACTAAAAGCTTGCAACGGGAGCATATTATACATTTTCATAAAGGAAATGTATGAAAATCACACTGTGGTGAGCGCGCTGGGAAACACGCATCCTTGTTAAAAAAAATACTGCTACAGGGCAGAAACAGTTGCTAAGTTTGTTTAAAAGTTTGTTAAACCTGGATGTTGTATAGTCAGATGTGATAGTACTAGTCTCCATAAAATGTTTTCCCTCCTGCAAGCTTTGTTTGTGTGCATGGGCCTGGAAGAAAATGTTATCTTTTTCGGCTTTGTTAAAAGTATAAAGAAAAAGATTATCAAAGAAATGAAGACAGTGGAAGGAAAAGCAGAAACCCCTTTTGCCCTTGCATGGAGGTTCTTAGACAGCAAGGGATTGTAGCAGCCTGTTGTCTTGGTCTGTGTGGTGGGATTTGCGTAACATTTCTAAAACTAATGAACACCCGGGCATTATCATTTACAGAACCACAAATTTACTGAGAAGCATAAAGCTCCAAAGGGAGTAAAACAGCATGGCCATTAAATTGCTAGATAGCTCTCTCTCTTTCTCAAGTCTGCCTACCTCTTAGGGTTGCTTGTGTGAGGATGATGTGGAAAGACGGAAAGCTATGCTCACTCTGTTAGGGATACTGAAGGAAGGGAAAGATAACAAAGAGCTAAATTGCCTATGCCATGCAGAAAATTGGTACTCTGGGCAGTTTACAGAAAGTAAAGCAAAAATCAGAAAAACTATAAAAACATATTCTAAAATACAAATATTGAATATTGGCATAGAAGAACCTTTCTTTCTTCTCCACACATTTAATCAATTGAGGAGAAACCCCCCCCCAAAGGTTTCCTTAAAAAGGTTTCCTTTTTAGTTGTTTTTAAAGGCAAAGAGAAGGAAGGGCGCAAGGCCTAATTCCTGTGGTGGTGCATTCCACAAGGAAGGTGCCACGGCAGAGCAGATTCAGATTCTGGTTGTTGTTTTTCAGGCCTCTCAAGGTGTTAATATTCATTGGCACATGGTCTTTGAGGACCTGGTCAGACAGGCAGTAGAACTTGGCAGAAGATGTTCTGACAGGTAATGAGGTACCAAACTGCTCAGGACTTTATAAACTATAACCTATAAAACCATAAACACATTGGTTCCAAGTCTCCTCAGATGTTAAGCTAATCAGGACAGATTTTCTTTCAGTGCCACCATCTTCACAGATGCATTTGGTTTGGACACAGGAGAGGGCCTCCTCTGTGTCCAGACTTTGGAACTCCCTCCCACAGGAGTTCAGGCTAACCACATCTCTGCTGATCCACATGCAGGTGAAGATCTTTTTCTTCAGGCAAGCTTTTCCTCAGTGACTCACTGCCTGAGTGGTGGGGTTGTTGAACCTTACTGCTTTATTTATTTATTGGACTTATATACCGCCCCATAGCGCTACAAGCACTCTCTGGGCGGTTTACAATTTTAAGTATACAGGCTACACATTGCCCCCCCAGCAAGCTGGGTACTCATTTTACCGACCTCGGAAGGATGGAAGGCTGAGTCAACCTTGAGCCGGCTACCTGGGATTTGAACCCCAGGTCGTGAGCACAGTTTTAGCTGCAGTACAGCGTTTTAACCACTGCGCCACGAGGCTCTTTAAATGTGGTTTTGGTTCCCCTTTTGTTTATAATTTTTTTGTGTGTGGTATTTGTTTGGTCCTTTTTAGTTTTCGTATACTTACTGTTTTTTAGTTTTAAATATTGTCTTTTAAATGACGTAAGCCACCTTGGATTCTTTTTGAGGAGAAAAGATGGGTAAAAATTGTGTGTGTGTGTGTGTGTGTGTGTGTGTGTGTGTGTGTGTGTGTGTGTGTGTGTGTGTGTGTGTGTGTGTGTGTGTGTGTGTGTGTGTGTGTGTGTGTGTGTGTGTGTGTGTGTGTGTGTGCGCGCCCGTCTGTATTCTTCCAGCCTTGCCTCATCATCCCAGTCACCACCCAAGCTGGTGTGGGGCTGGAAAGAGGTCTGGCAGCCTTTATCTCCCCAAATGAGAGATGTGGGAGAGGAAACCCAGGAAAGAGATCTGCATCTGGACCCATTTGCTGTAAGCCAGCTATTTACTAAAGTTTTCCAGACAAATGGGAAAAAGCCCCATGTTTCTTTTGTGTGAAACTGTAATCTGTTTGGCTGTCTCTTTAATATATATCTTTACATACAGAGGTTTACTCTCTTCTACTCAGTGTAAACTGTTGGATTATGTTAGTGTATTTGTGTTTTATTCAATCCAGTATTATGATTTTTTATTACAAATTAATCTATTGATGTAATGGTTATGTGTACCTACCTTTTATTGGTTTTGAATGGTTCTATGTACCGTAATTTGCTATGGACTGAGTCGCTTTGGGCACTATTAGTGGAAAAGTGGAGCCTCAGTTTTGACAACAAAACTTGACTTTATGTGAAAAATACGGTTGCTGGTTTTGAATGTTCTGTCTGGGGAACAGAGAACAGTCTGCGCTTCTGAAAGCGAATTCAGCCGTAAATAGTTGCTGTTTGCTTTTTTCTTAGAAAAGGGGGAGAGCTGAGAGAAATTCAGAAGATTTTTCTTTTCTGTTCTGTTCTCTGGCATTGTTTTCTCTTTTATCACCCAGCTTCTCATTGACAAGGTGGCTGCATCATTTTGTGCTATTAATAGACTTAATATGGTATATTTGATGGAAAGAACCATTAAAAATGGACAAAACAATTCCAGTCATTATATGAAGGCCTGGGGATTAAGGATGGAGGATGGATTCCCTACACTGAGATGGACGTTTCAGGCAGCCTGAGCTTCTGTTATAGCTGAGAGGATTGCTATGTGTGCTCAGACTGCATTAACAGAAGTATAGTCTCCAAATCCAGTGAGGTACTAGTCCCCCTCTCTTTAGCACTGGCTAGGCCTCATCTAGAATACTGTGTCCAGTTCTGGACACCACAATTTAAGAGGGATGTTAACAAACTGGAGCAAGTTCAGAAGAGGGCAACAAGGATGATCCGGGGACTTGAAACAAAGCCCTATGAGGAAAGTCTGAAAGAACTAGGCAAGTTTAGCTATGAGAAAAGACAGAGGGATGATATCATTTTTCAAATACCCAAAAAGTAGTCATACAGAGGAGGGGCAGGATCTGTTCCCAATTATCCCAGAGGGCAGGACATAATGGGTTTAAGTTACATGAAACCAGATTTAGGCTGAATATTAGGAAAAAACATCTTAACTGCTCAAGTAGTATGACAATGGAACCAACAACCTTGGGAGGTGGTCAGCTCTCCAACACTGGAGGCAATCAAGAGAAAATTGAACAACCATCTGTCAGATCAGTTTTGATTTTGTATTCCTGCACTGAGCATGGGGTTGGACTCAATGGCCCTATAGACCCCTTCCAACTCAATTATTCTATGATTCCATGATTGTACTTCAGATGGCTTTCTATTTGAAGGCATGCCTTCTTCAAATCTATTGTAAAGGTAAAACAACATATACTTTTTGGGGGTACTTTAAAGACTAGCGTGTTCCAATTGGAACCAGCTTTCATGGTGTACAGCCTACTTCGTCAAAGGTTGTCCACAAAAGTTTATTCCAAATCAGGGCTGTGCACTGAATTCAGAAACATCACAAATTCCAAAATGAATCAGCTTGATTTACGCCAACTAGTACGAGGTGCAGATCCAAATGGAATAAGCAGATACATCTCAGAACTGAAGCAAACCAAATTTCCAAATTGATATGGATTCAGGGAACAACTCAGTTGAGATCACTTCAGCCTACTTGTTATTTTCAGCAAACTGTAAATCTGCTTAGTACCTAAAGCCCTGATGTCAGCTGTCTGAAATTTGACAGGTTTACTTCAGTTGTGACAGCCTGTCATGTCTCCAAGGTTCACAAATATCAGTGGCAAAAACGAAAAAGTGACAGCCATTTTCGTTTCCCAATGCATTGACTTCACAAATTTGCAAACAAACAAACAAACAAACTTAGAATTGAAGAGCTGGAAGGGACCCTATGGATCATTAAAAGTCCAGCTCTTGTCAAGGAGGCACAGTGGGGAATCAAACTCCCAACCTCTGATACTTAAACCACTGTACTAACCAAGAAGATCCCTAATATGCCTGGGTAGATCTGGAAGACTCTTGCCGGAAACTCTGAAGAGCTGCTAAATATGGACAATACTGCAGCTCTGTGGACCAAGAATTGACAAGGTAAAGCAGCTTACCTACGTTTGTAACAGCCATTCAGTACAAATCTATTTAGATTCAGGGCACAAATATAATTACATGGAACCCAAATCACTCCCAACCAAATCAGGATTGATTCCTAAGACCCAAGTTGGCCTATAGTCTAAACTGGGGAACATCTATACAGCCCAATTCTAAAAAAACTTGTCAGTCTTTCGGGGCTATGAGATTGTGTCCCCCCCCCCTTCTTCCTTGTTTTCCTTTTGCTGCAGCTCTTTAAAATTAAAGGTTGGTATCCTGTTGGCAATTGCTCAGCATAACCATATGTGCATGGAGGAGGAGGTGAAGTTGCAGGGAAGGGTAGTGTCTTGCAATGTGATTGTGGAACAGGAATGGACAGGTTGTGCCATCTGTTGCGCAACATTGCATGGGAACGTTCAGCTGGTTAAGGCTTACACTGCTCCTTTAATGTCAAAACCCACTTGCATAAAGGCTCAGTAAGGCCACAAAATACGCCAGTAGGAAACTGGCCATAAAACCTTAGGAAAGAAAAGCGGAAAAGCCTTGAACCTGTCCTTCAGCAGTGAACAACTTGGGCTGCACACAGTGTAGATATGCAGGTGAGCTAGTCACCAGAGGCATCTCATGACTGGAGAGTCTATTGAAATTCTGGGGTGGAAGCGCCCTCTTTGTTTGGACCACAAGCCACTTATGCTGGTCACAGTCTTCCTTTTCTATGGCCAGATCGAAATTACACCACTTCCCACTAAGTTTCCCATTGCTTAATGCCTGGAAGATTAACTTATGGTATTAGCAGGGACAGTTCGATGATGTCATATGAAAGCTAGGATGGGTGTCAAGCAGCAGAAGAAACTGGAACGTCTCAGAGCTGTCGGCCAAGTTGTTTCTGTTGTGAAAGCAGCAAACATTCTAAAACCAAGCATATCATAGCAGAGACTAACATGGCTCTGTCTCTTCTAAACTCTACAACTGGGTTGCCTGTCTGCCTTTCGTGACACCCGTCAAGTCAAAAGCACAGCCAAAGAAACTCAGCCATCTATCCCTTGTTGAACAGTTAATTAGGGAACTATATATAGAAGCTGGAGGTGTAGAGCAAGGAAGACAAAGGCTTAATTGACAATTTGGATGTGCATGTCATCTGCCTGGCTATTATGTCTTATACAAACCTATCTCGAGGACACACATTAAATACAAAACAACTCGTAAAACAGCCACACTCTCTGTTTACCCTGAACCGTGGTGTTTGCAAAAAGCTCAGAAGGCCACGATGCTTCAAACAGGATCCATCATTAACGGAGGCTTTAATGGGAGATATTTGTCTGAGCACCAAAGTCATTTACACTTACACAAGGCTGCCATTTATGACAAGAAGTATAATAGCATCTTTGAGCTTTTTAATTAAAAATTAATTAGGAGATTTAAGAACAAACTCGTCGGGGGGTTACTGTACAATGGCATGTTTACAAAACCATGTCTGGCTTTTGCCGTTGTTTTCTGCTAAGTGTTTCAATCAATGCTGTGTCTATTAAATATAATTATGTATGATGCTTCCTCAAAATTATAATGTACTATTTAAAGAGCAGCTGGGAAAAAACTCTGCAGTTTCTGCTTTGGAATGAGGATCGCCATTAAAATGCAAATAGGTATAAAGAGTGTTTCTCGATGAGGAAAAAACTCTGCATAAACATTTTCACCCATTAATCTTGCATTTACAATACTTTTCTGGGAGCTGCTATTTATTATCTTGGCACTGCAGTGAAGTGTAGTAGCAGAATCATTCAAGAATATACACATACAGTTTCACTTACCGTATAAATATGCTGGAGCAGAACAGAGATAATTCCCAGGTTTCTCCATCATTTTCATTTAAATGGGGGGCTTTTTGTGACAGTGCGAGAGAAGACACTTTTTCATTTCTGTGGCCCTAATTCTTAGTTGCCCTCAGTGCTGCGGTCATGTAGCTAGATTTGATTGGCTGCATAAAACTGACTTTAGTCCTGGTCGGTTGGCTGAATGTCACTCATGTGTGTCATCAAAAAAGGAGAATGAGAAGCAGATAGGAAGAATAACTGATGTTGAGGAAAACAGCATGGAATTAGATGAAAATCAGGGTCATATGTCACCAACTCAGTAGCCTTTTTTAAAAAAATAAATAAATGCAGCTAAGGATGAGCTCCCTCACTCCCGTGATAGCCTGTTCCACTGTTGAACAACACTTAGAAGTTAGAAATTTCTCTTACATTCAGCCAAATTCCACCCCACTTTTACAATTTCCACCCCTTAAAGTCTATTGCTACACTCAAGAGTGACAGCTATGCTGGGAAAATATGGATTCTAAAAATGTAACAAATATTCTCAAATTGTCGTGTTCTCAATGAAAAAAAAAGAGGATACCTTGACATCTCGAGACACCCGTTTAAAATAAGTATCTGCAGTGATATTTCTTTATTTTGGCACAGGAGCAAAAATTCATTCATTCATTCATTCATTCATTCGTTCGTTCGTTCGTTCATTCATTCATTCATTCATGCATTCATTCATTCATTCATTCATTCATTCATTCATTCATTCATTCATTTATTTATTTATTTATTTATTTATTTATTTATTTATTTATTTATTTATTTATTTATTTATTTATTTATTTATTTATTTATATACCTCACCCATCTAGACCAATGGTCTACTCTGGGCCAATGCAGCAGCAGTGTTAGCAAAAGAAGCTGTCTTTCTTGCTCAAAAGCACCGTATTTTGAAGGAAAGCCTTGTATTTTGCAAAAATTACTAATTTTTGCACCAAAAACACCTTTGCAAATTTTATGTAAAGCACGTATTGAAATGTAAAACATGCAGAAAAACTTTGCACTCTTGCCTAGAAAGGAGTATACCTCTGAATTTTCTTTTTCTTTCTCTCCTGTGAAAATGAAATAAATAAAGATTTGCATCCCTAGCTTTACCTCACATATAGACTTCTCTCTGCCAACCAATAGAGGTGGCTGCCCCTGTCTGGATCGCCGTCTTGGGAGAGAGACTAGATTCCTCCTTTATGCAAAGGTTTCAACATGGCTCACAGCATATAAGGGCCCTCTGCAATGGTGCAGAGTTGCCAGGGTGGGAATTCTTTGCTTGCCCGTCCGGTTGGGAAGCTGCACAAGAAGATGGGTAGGCAGTGCTTCAGCCTTTAAGAAGGCTGCCCATGCCAGTGACATCCTCTTCCCATCTTCGTCAAGCTACTCACCCGCCCACCCAATGTGGCAAGAATGAGAGTAGCCGGCCCATCCCATTCTTGCTTGCAGGGGTGTTCTTGGGTTGGTAACAGTAGATGCTCACTGTTAATAAGGTCACAGTGGCAGGTTGTGCAAGGCAGGATAGGTTCAGGGGATTTCTAGGGGGACACCCAGTGGGGGCAAGGCACTCCTCCTCCTCTCAGAATTGCAATAAAAGAGGTTAAGTGGAGGGAAGGGGAGAACAAGGGACCCCAGGGGTCGCTGTGCACTTAGGGTCTTGAGGCTCAGGTGGAGGGCGGCCTCCGGGTACTCTGGAGCAGATGGCTGAGATGGTGCGGTGCTGTACGCCAGCACAATTTCAGTGTAGGAATTTTCTGGGGAGAGATCTGGACCAGTTAGTCAGGAGGGACGCTGGTTCCAGACCTGTTTTGCACCACGACAGGCCCCCTTGTGAAAGGGGAAGTTCAAGTTTTAATAAGTTAATAAAGTCGTAGGACTTGTTCGAAACAAATATAGTGTTTCATCTTATTATTCTGGGCTGGGCGGGCAAGGATAAGCCTATTGAGTAGCATGGAAACTGCCATGATCAAGGCATGTGCATGTGAACATTGTTTCTGAGTTAGCAACTGAAATATTCCCTTTAGCTTTGTCAGACAGTTCCATTTGGCATATTCATTGAAAAACCCAAGTTCCTTGTGTATCTTGACTTTTTAATACATCTCTTGAGGTTTCCCTGAATACTTCGACTTCCTTCCAGAGGTTCCTGAAGAAAATCATGGAAAAATGGAAAACTGTTTTAATGGCCCTTGGTGAAGAAATTGGGGAAGTTAGCATCAAAAGAGGAATATTTCAAGGGGGATCCTTTGCCAACACTGCTGTTTAACATCTCACTAATCCCAATGTCAATAACTTTAAATAAAACTCAATTGGGCTACCATATTTCAAAACAAACAGAAAAAAATCAATCATCTCTTAAATATGGATGACCTAAAACTATATGCAAAAAGTTCCATGGAGATATGGTCATTGCTAAACACTATGTGAATATTCAGTGAACATATTCAAATGAAATTTGGAATTGACAAATGTGCAGCTCTATCTATACACTATGGCAACATCCAAAAACTAGATGCAATAGAGTGATGAAAATTATAAAAACCTTGGAATACTAGAAGCACGTAACATTGTGTACACAAAAGTTAAAGAACTGACAGAAAGGGAATATATCAAAAGACTGCGGAATACAGTGGTGCCTCGCTAGACGATTGCCTCATGGGATGAAAAACCCACAAGACAATTGTTTTTTGTGCTCACTATGGTGCCTCGCAATGACCGTGCTTCACAAGATTTTTTATGATGCATAGGGAACCTCGCAAGACAATTTTTTCACAAGACGATGATTTTCGTGGAACTAATTAAAATCATCTTGCGAGGCACCACTGTATTTTAAAATCAAAATTAATGGGGGAAATACAATCAAAGCCATAAACCTGTGGGCCATTCCAGTAATTAGATACCCAGCTGGAATAATAGACTGGACTCAAAACAAATTAGAAGAATTGGACTGAAAAACGTGGAAACCAATGAACATGCATCAAACACTACATCCAAAAAGCGTTGTGGACAGATTATATTTCCCATGAAAATTTAGAAGGCGTGGATTACTGCAAATGTAGCAGGCAGTGGAGGAGGAAAAAAAGAAGCCTAAATGATTGTATCAATAAAGGAAAGAAAAATTATTTAATGCAGTGGAAATTGAGAATATTCTGAAAACAACAGAAATAAAGGCCCAATATAAGGAACAACAATTTGAAAATAAATTAAATAGCTGGAAAAATAAACCACTATATGGGCAACGCCTGAGAAATATTGATAGGAAGCATAATCATAATTCAACATGGTCATGGCTAAAGCTGGGGATCCTTAAGAAAGAAACTGAAGGCTTGATTTTTGCTGCACAAGAATAAGGACTCCAAACCAATGTGATGAAAGTTAAGATCCAAGCAATTAGTGCTAAGAGCAAATGTTGATTCTGCCAAGAAAAAGACGAAACTGTATCACGCCTCATCTGTGAATGTCCAATGATTGCACAAACAGATTACAAAGTCAGACATGATAGAGCGGCCAAATTATTATATTTATTTATTTATTTATTAAATTTATACCACGCCCCTCTAGACCATGTCTACTCGGGGCGGCTTACAACATAAAATATACTGGTCATTATGCAAAAAATGTAACTTGCAAGCCTCTAAAAGTCCATGGGAACATCAGGTAGAGAAGGTGTCAGAAAATGAGGAAGTCAAGATCTTATGGGATTTCTGGATCCAAACTGATAGACACCTTGAACACAACACACCAGACATAGTAGTAATAGAAAGAAGAAATGTCTGGATCATTGACATTGCAATTCTGGGGGATGTCAGAGTTGAAAATAAAGAAAAACTAACCAAGTACAGACACCTGGCAGTCAAAGCATCTCACTTCATGATGAAACACACTTCGGTGGTCCCCATAGTCATTGGGACTTTGGGAAATTTTACGCAGTACCATAAGCAGTTGCAGATCTCAGAAATCACACAATCAGAGCTACAAACAAACAAATAAAAATATGGCAATATTAGGAACAGGATACATACTGCACTGATATTTAACAGAGGTTTTTGTTTAAAACTTGGATCTGTTATATGATACCAATCAATGTTTTTTATAAATTTGACTGCACTTGGTGTTTTTGAATAATAATAATAATCCCTTTCATGGACACAGGCCTTGTTGAGGTGGAGGGGCTTGCATGCTTCAGTGAGGCTGAGAGCTATGCTGAAGGATCTCCCAAGCCAGACAGGTCTCAGCTGAAAAGCCAGACCAACTGTGTCCACCAACCATCATTTATGATGAAATAAAATAAACAGAAATCCATACCGGATTGGTCATCACCCAGGTCAGCTAGGACCACGTCAGATGCTATAGCTCCTGTGCATCTGGTGACAAATGGGCTACAGGCTCCGCAGATCCTTCTGAGGAAATTTATTCATCATAACCCTATCCTCATCCAAAGACTTAAAGGCTGTGCTTTTGGACGGATTCCTCGCTCTACAGGCACCAAAAATGGCCGCCCCCTATGGAGGATCTTCACTGGATGGTGAATTTTCAGCCCATTGGAACGCATTGAACGGTTTTCAACGCATTTCAATGGGCTTTTTTATTTCGCTTTACGACGTATTCGCTCTACAGCGATTTTGCTGGAACAAATTAACATCATTAAGTGAGGCACCACTGTAAATGTTTTAAACAAACAAACAAACAAACGCACAAACAAAGCATGATCCAGAACCAAATTAGGCAAAATATAAATCAGAGCTGATTAAACTGACTGATTTTCTCATGATATAAACCTCAACACGAAGCCATCTTATTCTGCTTCTGTTGTATGCATCTACCTTCTTGAAAGCAGCTCGAGCAAAGTTCAAACTGCAAGACAAATAATCGGCATCATCTCCAGGGTCAGCCATCTCCTGGCAAGCATGTCTTTGAAGGAGCTTTTGTTGCAGGTGGCTCATCTTTTAAGAGCTCCTTGTACCACTCTGAAATGCATTCCAGCCAAAGGTTAATTGAGCCTAAAAGATCCAAGCTAGAGCTTACAGGGATCTCATAAAAGATAATTAAGAGATATGCATGGAAGCACTCTTTAGCAAATAATAAAATAGAGGGTGGGAAGAAAAAAAAACTCCAAAGGAAATGAGTGCAAAGGTGGAAATCTTTTGGGTTTCTTTGTAGTAGTTTCCCCAGGCTGCAACTGGGCATTATAAAGGATGTGGCTGATGAAACAAAAGGAACAAATTTGTATTTTTGCTTTCCATCACCCAATAACAGCTACTTATGCAGAATTAGTGTGCAATCCCTCTGAATTTGTCTGCCCCCACTCTTCGTGTTTGTGGGGAGACATGCAATGCCAGAAGGAGCAACTTTCATTTTGTTGAGACCACTGCAGGCTTCCTTTATTAAGAGTTCACTTTATTTATTCCAAGGATCTGTCTCTTGATCCAATTACATCTATGATGGAAGACACCATATTAAAACAACTGGCATTAGCCTAAAGAACAGCAGCAACAACAATCCCTGCTAAGAACTCTTGTCACTTTGGCTTGTACAGGGGCCAGAAAGCCTTCTTCTCCTTTCTGTTTGCCTGTTATTATTGTTCTTAAGAGCTGTCAACTCACGTCTGACATACGATGACTCTATGAATGAGTGACCTCCAAAACAGCATCCTATCATTGTCAGCTCTTACAAACTTAAGGCTGCAACTTCCATCTCGTACTTACGTCTTCTGCTTTTTTTTGGCTCCTTTCCACTTTCCCTCACATAATTTTCTTTTCCAGCAAGTCTTGTCTTCTGTTAATGTATCATCTAAGTCATCAGTGTGGCACCAGAGGTGCCATATGTTCATTTTCCCCTCCCCCTGCCAGGCTCCCCCACAGTCCTGCCAGCGTGAGCTGCTCCATCCCTCCCCATTGCACCATCTTCCATTCCAGCTAGAGCACAAACTTCCCTTCTCCGCCTCCTCCAGCAGCTGCCCAGTCAGATAAGGAGGCTAGGCAGGGATTCCTGCAGTGCTGCCTGTGAGTAGGCAGTTGCTGGAGGAGGTGGAGAAGGGATGACTCAATGATTGTGCAATGGTGAGGAAAGGAGCAGAATGTGCTGGTAGGTCATTGGGGACCTGGCCAGGGTATGTGTGAGGGAAATGAACGTCAGCCATTTATTTATTTATTTATTTATTTATTTATTTATTTATTTATTTATTTATTTATTTATTTATTCATTCATTCATTCATTCATTTATTTATTTATTTATTTATTTATTTATTCATTCATTCATTCATTCATTCATTCATTCATTCGTTCGTTCGTTCATTCAGTCAGTCAGTCAGTCAGTCAGTCAGTCATTCGATTTATACCCCGCCCCCCTAGACAGCGTCTTCTTCTGGTAATGCTGAGCAAGTCTCTCTATGTTAGCTACAAGCAAGGAGAGGGAGAGGAAGGAAGATGTTGTGGGTTTGTTTGGCCCATTGTTTGTTTGTTTCTCCTTTGTGGCTGTGTGTCCTGCTGAAAAAAACACACAATGGGCCAAACAAACCCACAATGTCTTCTTTCCTCTCCCTCTCCTTGTATGTGGTGATACCATGTAGCATCACCTTCCCTCTGCAAGCCTAGTAAGGCCTGCTTGAGCAAACGGCACAGCTTTGAACCTCTGCCAAAATGCAGCTACAGGGGTGAGGAAGAGTGACTCTAATGACTCTAATGATGTGGTACTAGCCGAAAACAAAATGCAATTCAAACCATGCTCCCCCTTGTGCTTCAAACTGTGGCCTACAGGCCAAAGGAGCACAGACAGGGATACATTTATGGAACCTCTAGAAGTGGAAGGGGCCTGCTGTCATGGCCTAAGAAGCTTCAACTGTGCATCTGCAACATGCCTGGCATGGGCGACACCATGTAGTTGACTATCCTTTCTCCCTTGCTGTCTGACTCCAATGTTTGGACCCCCATTTGAAGTCAGTACGGACTAGTGGAAGGAGGGGTGATGTTCTGATGCAATTCTCCAAACTGAAATGTATGTATTTGAGAAAATTCAGATGGTAGAGCATTTTATTGTAGCATATAGAAATGCATAATGGAGCATACAGAAATAGATAAATTAGACAAAAGTATGCAGAAGAACTACAGTGGTGCCAAAAAAGTACAGGGAGGCATTGTGTAAAGCAAAATGGTTTATTTTAAAAAATTGGGTATATAAGGCTGAAGGTACGTGAAATTCAGTGCCAGCCTATTGATGCTTGTCCCCCAAATTCTCCTTCCTTTCTTTGGATTTATTTATTTTTTGCTTGCCCTGCAGATTCTCAAGATGCTTTTTTTAAATTGCTGTGAGCCAGGAAGAGGCTATACCGGTGGCACTGACAGTATTGATTGACCAATGACCACTCCAAGAATACCAAACACGGACCATTGGTCATGCTGACCATCGTTGATGGGAATTAGAAGGCTGCCTGTTCTCTGCTGCTGCTGTCAATGACATTTGGTGCCAAGTGGCTAAAAAAATCAGAGAACTCTCCAGCCATTAATGGTACTTAGCAGGATTCACCTTCCTTTTGTGCTCTCGCTCCTAAGCCAGGGTGTCTCTTTATCTTTTACAAAATGCGGCTGTGATCCGGGCATTCAACAAAATTAGCACAGCTGACCTTTCAAAGCAGCTCCATTCATTTTCCCCCTTTGAGCGACTGTGTTGCTAAAAATTACTTCAAGGACAGAGAAGTTTCTCGCACTGGAACGGGGTTTCTTGATAGGAAACTTTCCAGCCAAAGGAAAGGAGGACTTGAAAAGAAGAGAGTAGAATTCTATGCCATGACCTGCTAGGCTTGCTTAAAAGTGAGGAGCATAATTAGAGAGGATAACGGCAGGAGATGCAGGGCCTGCACTATCCTTACTAGCGTTTTAGACTTTCACTCTCATGGCATACCTTAGCTTTGAAAGATGATTGAGATCAATTAAACGGGCACTTCCCCTGCTGCCTGTATTGTGAAAGAACACTTCTAAAGGCGCTTCGGTTGCACTGATCACAGTGGATATTGTATTCCATTCTTAGATTCTGAACCTGTAGGAACCTGGAGATGCTTTTAAGAGGTAAAATATTGCTCTCATTCAAACGGGGGGAGATGTCACTGTAATCATCATCATAATAGAAAGGAAACACGGCATTGAAATGAGCGACTTATGGCAGGAGATCTTTAAAAGGACAAGCTCTAAAGCAAGTGACTGAGCTTTAATTTAGCAATGGAAGGCTAGATCAAGGAGCACAATCCGAAAGCCGATTTCTCCTTATGAGTTAACAGATCCTGTTCTGTGCAGAATGAATTGTGGTCAGCGCTTTTCGGTCAGGGAAAGATTTGGGTCATCTTTCTTCAGTAAAATTGGGAACTGTAGCAGCTTACCTTCATCCCCTTTTTATCTTCTCTTCTCCACCACTTCTTGTAACTTGAAAAATGGTGTTGCTGGCCAGAAGACTACATGCTGGGGAGGTGGTGGAGACCAAAGAAAGTAACATTTTGTAAGCTCTGGCAATAACAAATGTCTGCTTTGAGGCACCATGTAGTCTTTTAATTGGATGTAGGAAAAGATTTCCAAAGTACCACAAATGAATGGATTCATTCTAGATAGGGCTGTTGGACAACGCTGTTGCAGAGATTTGAATTTTGGTCAGATTCCTGTAGCTGCACAGAAGAAGTGCAGGGATTCGCAGAACAGAATAGCTTCATGTTCTCCAGGTTAGTCCACTCCTTTTTTTCTAATCAACTGGAACTTACATTCTTAATACCTCAATCTGAGATATTAGTAAGAGAAAGAATAAAAGTGTTTCATTTACTTACAGTGAACAGTAGCAAAATTGACAAAACATGACTTTTAGCAACAGTCCTCAACAGATTCCAACAGATTAAAACAGAAGGAAAAAGAAAGAGAGCAGAGAGGCAGGGCTGTCTTTGAATTCAGAGGCAGTGAGGGAATGATTGGTTAGTTCTGGATAAATTGACAGTCACCCAAGCCCAGACATGTCCCTCTCTGCCACACCTACTACAGGCAGCCCTCCAACAAATATTGCTATCTTACTAAACACTGATGTACTGATGTCAAGGACATCAGAAATGAATATTTCACCATTGTTATTGTAATTATATTAAACAAATGAAGATTTCCCATGCCTCCTACCAATCCTTTCCTGGGATCTTCATTATCTCTCTGTTAAATTCACCTTCACCTTTCTTGAAGACCAGGTGTATAACATCCAAAAAAAAAGAGAGAGAGAGAGAGAGAGAGAGAGAGGAGAGGATCCAAACCCATGCACACATGTCATCTCATTAGAACATGATCATCGCAGCTCACTTTAATAATCTCTTGGCATGAATTTGTTGACTTGCTTTCAGAGGTTTATTCAGTGCTGTGAGACTCAATTAAAACAAATTTGACGAGCTGTCTGAACCACTTGGAAATCACATCATAATTTGGTACTGTTGATTTGACATCTGACCTTGCTGGAGTCAGAGGTTGATGGTGGGGGTGGGGAAGTTTGCCAAGTTTTGCATGCTAGAAATATAATTTGCTACTTTGCCCAAGAATCTGTTGCATGCCAGCGACTGGAATAGACTTCCCTAGGGCAGAAATGGTAGATCTATCTAGCTATCTCCTTTGAAGACGAGGCCCTTCTTTCCCGGAACCTGGAAAAGAAATGGCTAAAAATAACAAAGTGATATAAAGCACCCACTAAATTTAAATCAGACTTCACAAATGAATATATAATTAATTTCTCTGAGGAGCCTGCTTTTAGTGACCATAGTTTATAGACCATAGTATATAGACCAGTTATGTGTGTGTAGCACTAAACACAAAATTTTTTGGAAGGCCAGTTTATTGGCAATGCAAATGGAAAGCAGAAGCATGCTACACAAAGTTTCACACTCTATTTCCATGATCCTTGGAATCTGGCTGTGGAGCCAGAGGTTGAGAATTTGATCCCCCCACAGTGCCTCCAGTAAACAGAACAATCCTATTTGGCCTTGGGAAAGCTAAACACTCCCAGGGCACCCCCTGAAGAAGAGAATAGCAAACTCCTTCCGAGTATTTTTTTTTATCTAGGGTCACCACAAGGCAAAATCGACTTGATTGCACATGATTATTACATTTATATATTTTAGTTAAAGCCAGCCAACAGTCACATGAGTTTCTCTTTATCAGGTAAGAAAGAATCGATAAGCTGCTAAACAATTACTTCAACACAGATGCTTTAAAAATCAGGCACTTGTTTATATGTCTGCTTCCCCCTGGTATCTATTACTTTCCCTTAATACTACCAATGTGATGTGCTTGCTTGAAGATATGGCTGCTTTCTGCTTCCACAATTAGGACAGAGAGAGGACTTTTGTGGTAACAGAATCAGGAAACACACATGCACGCATGCACGCATGCGCATGCGCGTGCGTGCGTGCGTGCGCGCGCACGCACACACACACACACACACACGTGTGAATGAAAGAGGGCCTTCCTTTCATTTTTGGAGTCTTTTTGTGGGCTTATGATAAGACCGCCTCTGAAATATGATCGATACAGAATTTTGAAAGAAAGGATAATGCAACTGCCGCATTTCTTTCGCATTTCCTCTTGCAAGGTATCTCTGGCCCTTGTTATGAAAAATTGTCTCATTGATATTCCAGTAAATGGTGTCGCAATTGTCACAGGGAGGGCTTAATTGGATTGGTAAAAACATTTTCGAGGCACTACAGATGGGTGGATTGATTCATGATACACCTGTTGGACAATGCAATCTTGTGGATGATACAAAAATGCTATATTTGCTGTGAGGATGGAATGAATGCTTGTAAATAAAACTCCATTGGTTTCCTTATCCAATCAGAGCTAACAGGCAAGGAAAGCCCAGGGCTGTGAGAAAGGAAATAAAGGCGAACCATGTGAAGCAATAAAAAAGTTTATAAAATAGCAATGAAGTGGTGTGAAACTTTGATGAGACAAACAAGGTTCCCATTTCTTTAACTGTATTTAATACAGTTTCTTTTGAGTGAATTATTGATAGATAGCCCACGCAGGAAATGAAATTAGGAATGTGGGCTACAGCTCTGTTTAAACTTTGAGCCTAAAAGAAATAAGACTGTAATTGGGGCAGCAACACGACCCTCATTACTTGCCCCCTGGAAGCAGTAACGGCTTTGTGATTGGAGGAGGAGAGGTGCCTTCCCAAAATTTGGGAGTGAGGCAACCCCTCCATCCTGGTCGTGTAATAATGGCTCAAGCTACAGAAAGCCAGGTTAGGCTGAATATCAGTAAAAACTTCTTAACTGTTAGAGCAGTATGACAATGGCACTGATTACCTCAGAAGGTGGTGAACGCTCCAGCTTTAGAGGCATTCAAGAGCAAATTGGACAATCATATGTCAGATCTGCTTTGCTTTGGGGTCCTGCATTGAGTAGGGGGTTAGACTTGATGGCCTTCTAGGCCCCTTCCAACTCAATTATTCTGTAATTCGATGGTCCACGAGCCAAGAAAGGTAAGATTACAGGTGCCTCTAC